>NC_090733.1:7530556-7538056 GCF_036898095.1 Palaemon carinicauda | reverse complement strand
TGGCTTATCTTAATAATATAATTTATACATACACACATATCTATACACACACACACATACACACACACACACACATATATATATATATATATATATATATATATATATATATATATATATATATATATATATATATATATATATTCTTTTTTCTTCTTTCCGTGGGGGGGGGGGGAGCTCTAGACATGTCGTCCTGATGGAAGTTCATCATTGGCAACTTTTATTTGGCATATTTTTGCGAGTGATATAACAGAAAAGTTCTACCTAAGAGGTATCAACAGAGTTTTGACCTTTGGAGCAAATATCCCAAGAGATATCGTGCATAAATCAGGGACGTGTTAATAACAAGCCATGTTATCCTTCCCTGAATACAGATAACCTTATCTCGAAGGTTAAGGGGTAGGGTAAAAAACGTGTGTGAGAGCCGTTACAACTCCTGATTTCAAAGATGTGCTACTACTAACACGCTTCCTGTTTAGCCATTCCCTTTCACAGTGTCATCCTTGCTGTTTGCTTGGATAGTTTATGCTAGTTTCCTTAGCTTTTTTAATGTTTTTTGATCAGGGATGCGGCAATTTCTCCCTCATCGACTAAGTTGAGTATCCACCCTTTCGTGTGTTGGAGAATTTCGTGTCGCTACCTAGTTACAGATGACTTCAAAGTATTGGAACCTAGGTTTATGTCTAATTTAGGCTCCAAAGCCTTTGAATTTGCGGCCCTGAGACTATGTAATAAGCTCTCTCGAAACATTCGAATGATTGAAGATATCAGGGCTTTCAAGAGGAAACTGAAGACTTTCTTATTTCATGAGTCATTTGACAGTGACGATTTACCAGTAACTGAACAATACGCGATATGAAACCTTAAATACCCTGAACGAACAAGATAAAACGACAGTGGAGGTCCTGTAGACAGTGGGGTTCCCCTGCTGTATGGGTCCGGAAAAGCAGCCATCAAAGTAAAGTAAAGTCATTTCTTTGATTTTGTTGCATGATATTTTGTTCCGAAGCTGGCAGGCTTTCGGCGCCGTTTATCATGTCGTCAAACTCTCAGAAATCATTATTACTTATTTAGTCATTTACTTCGGGAACATGTTATTTTTATCATTCTAAAGTGTGATATGTATATGGTATCTTCCCATCATTCCTTGGGGTTTCTTTTGTGTTTTTTATCAGCATTGGCTTAGGTTAGCCTACCTTAGCCAGCGTCTAGGCCTGGTAATTATTCATTAGTGCACCACTCTCTTTTTTCACCAAACCTTACAGGTTGGGTGAGGCTGTCTATCCTCCCACGCTGCTGATTCGTCACAGCGGGGAGCTGTGGCCTTGAAGGTCCTTTTGGGAGTGGGATAGTGTTCTCAGTTACCTTAGGGTGACTGTGTTTTACTTTACACTCAGCCTATATGTTTGGCGAGGCAGCACAGGTCTACGGATCCTGTTCCCTGTGTCTACTTATGTCTATCAATTAGAACACCTTACTTGAGCTCTGATGCTGACTAGTAGACCTCCTTGTGTCACCTTAACCATCTTTAGTCTTCTCTATTAATCTTTGGTAGGCTATGCCTGGTTGTGAGGACTTGTCCTCTGTGCACTATTATGGCAACCCTTTTGGGACACTATTGTTGTTCCATGTGGGGCCTTCCTGCTCTGCTGCCTCTTCATTTTCTAAGTTTCCCATTACCATTCATCATTCCCCTTTCCTTGTGCCTGTTAGTGGGCCTACTTGTACGCTATCTTTCCTGGCCTAGGTAGATGAGACTTTCTCCTTCAAAGTTGAAATCTCTCTTCCACCCTAGAGTCCACACTTGGGTGTTTCTCTGCCCCTTCCCCTTCCTAGTTAGGTCATCACCTGATTGTACCAGAACTCTGTTCCTCTTGTTTAGTCATCTCACCCTAGGTTTTGAGCTTTCCCTCACCTGCTAGTAGGCTAGGCTTGCCTACACAGTTCTATTATGTCCTAACCCTATCTAGGCCAGAGCTCTGTTCCTCTTGTCTAGTCATCTCACCTTAGCTTTTGAGGTTTCCCTCACCCGCTAGCAGGCTAGGCTTGCCTACATAGTTCTGCCATGGCTTAACCCTATCTTGGCACAGAGTTGATACCTAATGGGTCACTCCTCTCCTGCCATGGCAGTGTTTGTCCTATGTATGCAGTCTCTCTTCCTTTGCTATACCTCTCTTGGTATGGAGTCTTGACTCCCTTGCCTGGTTAACCTATCTAGGCAGAGGTGCCCCCTTCTGTCTCTAGTTCCTGTCTTGTCAGCTTGAGATATCCCTCTAGCTAATGGAGTCTTGATTCCTATGCCAGGTTAGACTATGTAGACAGTACTGCCACCTCCTTTTTCTGTTTCCAGTCTTGCAAGCTTGAGTTATTCTAGCTGCAGCCTTAGACTAGCCATCTGGTCTTTCCTATCCCACCTATGAGGAACATTGTCCTCTGGAGTTGGTCGATAGGAACCTGTCTACTCTTGATGTTCTTGTGTACCTTTGATGTGATCTTTTCCTCCATATTCCTAACACAGCGTTATTATGTTTTACTTCATAAATCATTCCAGATTTTTTAGCATTTGGCATGTGTTCTCTTATATTTTAGATTTAGCCATTCTTTAGGCGAAGGCTCGTATAGGATAGGATATATAATTTTTTATTTCCTTAATTTGAGAAGATGTGATATTTTAATGATGCAGTACTCATTAAAATTTCTTATCTTTACTGGTCACTTATGACATGGATTGCTCTACGGTCACCTGTACCAGGCGGGTCAAGTTACCCTGTGGCCCCATGACCTGTTGGAAACGTGGAAGCTGCCATGTTTCAAAGGGAAACAATGCAATCCGGGACCCTACTCAGTGCAAGGTTTGCATGTATTTCCTTCAAACTGGCTTCTATGCCACTAATGTCTCCTTGGAAGTCCGAGATCAAAGTCAGAAGATGCTCCGACAATGGTTAAGAGGCTTCCAGAAGAGTTTTCAACAAGATGCCCCATATATTCTCTATCTGGAACTGAAGGACCTCTTTTTTCCCAAGGCTGAGGTGTCCCCCCTTTTTGGTCACCAGTTACTGACGGTCGAACTCCCACCAGTACCAGCAGATGATAAAGTCCGGGATGCTCTGCAAGATATGAGCCTGGGCATGTCTATTACTTCTGTTTCATCAGAGAAGGAGAGGATCCCGCTGACCACGGAGCCTCAGAAGAGTCACTGTATGTACGTCAGGTGATTGTAGCTCCTAATGCATTTTTACTTCCGACCCAAGCACCTACTTTTACATCCATCCTGGTTCCAATATTAGACAAATCTTTGCTACCCAGTAATTTAGAACTAATGACATCCATGAAAGCTTTCAGGAAAAACTTAACCTCCAAATATGAACGTTCTCAAGCAGATCTAATAGCGAGGATAGAAGCTTTACAACAGGCGCCTGCTTTTAAGGCCCCCAATCTTCGAGCCTACCAGAATACACAGTTAAGAACCTGTGGCACTATGCTGAGAATATAGCTTTAACCAAAGTGTTGATTCATATTGGTGATGGTGTGGATTTAAAGCCAGTTTTGGACTTGGAATTCTTTCCATTAATCAATAGTTATCCTTACTGTTACGTGAGAATTAACTTAGAAGGGTCCATTTGGGATGATACAATCCCTAAGGAAACAATCATTATGGATCTGAGCAAGGCTAATTCCCTTTAGGTTAGGGTGTTTTAAGATGGCTGAATTCACTAATACCCATCTTTCTGCCTTTGGCATGAAACAGGCCACTTTTGTGGCCCCCAAAGATACTGTCTTCCCCCTTGCTTCTAAAATCTTAGAGGCCGTATTGAAATCAGTAACGGAACACAAACCCTTCCCAGTGCTAGGGAATGTAAACCTATCTTTCTAGCCCTTTATTAAGATTCGTACAATTGAGAAGACGTCCAACATACATTCACTGTTGGAAAACTATATAAATACGGCGGAGGCAAACAGTTAAATGAGAATCTGCCTAGGATTCTCGAATCCCTATTAAAGAGAGAACTGAAAGCTGAAGAGAGACTGTCTGCCTCTTTATTCTTCCAATAGTATATAGAGATGCTTATTGGAAACAATTCCAAATCTTATCTCTTCCCTGTCTTAGCTAAAACTCACCTGATCATGTTTCATAGGATCAACATGCTTCCATCCTAGCCAGAGGCGGAACAGGACGATTTGGCGCCGCCATTTTGGCGATAGACAATTTGGCACTCATTGTTTTGGCGATGAGATGTTTTGGCGCCTAGAAACAAACTTAAGGACCATCTGCAAATTTGTGTCTCGTTTAGTGATCACCTCATCACACCAAAGGCTCGCCTGATTTGAGAATTGTAATATCAAACCAGTTATTACGATATTCAAGTCTTGTTTAGTTATTATATAATTTTATCAGTGTCTCGTTTAGCGATCATCTCATTACACCAAAGGCTTGTCTGATTTGAGAATTGTAATAGTAAACTAGTTGTTACGATAGTTGTTACGATATTCAAGTCTTTTTATATTGCAAAACGCTTTTCTTTAGTTTCTTGTACAGCCCATACCTTAAATGGCCGAAAAAATCTTAAGTAATAGAGGTAAGTCAAAATCTTCACACAATGGATATATGTACGTGTTTGAAAAATGTAGAAAAAAACGATCCTTTTCTCATGTTTTAGAGGTGTGAATCAAAAAATGACTGTAAAGGGTGTATTCATACTAAGAACCAGGAAGTAGTGAAAGAAGTAAATGGACATTCACACGGTGCATCGGCAGTAAATGTGGAAGTTGCTGAAATTAGAACATGGATGTTTACATCGATGCTATGGCGCAATATTTACCTGATGAACTCCAGCCGGCCGTTAATGAACTGGGTCGAAGATAATTATGTAGGAAGACCTCTGAGGAGGGGAAATGGCCGACGTTCACCACTTTTCCCTACGCAAATGTGGAATATGTATAGTCGAACGATATTAGGTGAGGACAGGGCAAACAATCATGCTGAAGCTACGCACAGGAAAATCTATGCAGAACTTGGAATGAACCACCCAGTTATATGGAAATTCATCGATGGCATAAAGAGAATTCAGAAAGGACGCGGTTCTTATTATGAACAGCTAATGGCTGGGAATCCTCCTGCTCGAAAACGCTTAAAATACATTAAGATTGCTGAACGCATTTTAACTATAGTACAGCAGTTTGATTCACGGGAACCACTGGATTACTTACGTAGTTTGGCATATAACCATGAAATGCATTAACATGTTGGTGAAAATATTTCATTTTATTTCATTTTTGAAGCATTTTAATACTTTATTGCCGAAAATAAATAAAACTTTTTTTATTTTTATCTTATTTTTGACCCCTACAATATATATTAACACACACACACACACACACACACATATATATATATATATATATATATATATATATATATATATATATATATATATATATATATATATATATATATAAAAAGGTCAGAAAACTTTCAAGCTGGCGCCAAATGGGCTGGCGCCAAAAAAAACGAGCGCCAAAACCATTTAGTACTAAAACGGCGGTGCCAAATCATCGTCGCCAAAAGAGCGGCGCCAAAACGTACTGGAGTCGCCAGAAGAGCATGTAGAGAACACGTCTTAGCAGCTGCTACAATCAGACATGAACCCAGAAAACTGGTCGACTTCAACTTTTGGGGGGAGGATCTCTTCCCTGAGAAGCTGGTTAAAGAAGTCATGGACAAAGTGGCTCAGGAGAATAAGAGCCTTATTGACCAGTGGGGTATTTACTCCGAACGAAAATTTACCCCCAAATGAAAGACCTCAACTCAAGGGCAAGAAGCCTAGAAGTCACTTCAAAGGAAGGAAACTCTTTCCTCTCACAATAGCCTCAGTGGCTGTCATTGCCCAGACCGTGTGCACGATTCCCCAGCAGTACGTTTTACAGTCTCCAGCCTTCAACTTGGTGTACAAAAGAACTACCACCACGTTTCTCCCTGGCAAAGCTCATAGGAAGCGCTTTGGTAACAGGGGAAGGTCTGGAAAAGGCAGTGGAACTAGAGGCCGAGGAAGTAGAGACAAGACATCTATTGTTACAGGTCCTTTGCAACAACAATGAGGAGCTTCCAGTAGGGGGATGACTTCATCTCTTCATTGATCAATGAGAGTTCGATCCCTGGTCTCATAATGGTCACAAAACGGCTATGCTGGAAATGGAGACAGAAACAACTCCAGTTCAAAAGGTTCTTTCACCCTACAACCCCCTTTTTGAAGAATTACGTTTAGGACCTTCTCCGGAAGGGAGTCATCCATTGCACAAAATCTATGAATCTTCAATTGCGGCTATTTTGGGTGCCCAAGAGAGATTCGAAAACTCTTCAAACTATTTTGGACAATAAACAAATTCAGAAGTTCTGGATGCTGACTCTGTCTCAAATACAGACCCTACTATCCGAGGACGTTTACACCGTCTCCATAGATCTTACAGAAGCCTATTGGCATCTTTCAATATGTCAGCACTTCTCCCTCTAACTTGGTTTCAGATCAGCAAGAAAGGCCTACATATTCAGAGCTATGCCCTTCGGGCTTAGTATAGCTCCAAGGATTTTCTTGATACTAGTCGAGGCCATTGTCCAACAACTTTGGGGCAGAGGTCTTCAGGTGATGGTGTACCTGGACGAATAGTTAGTCTGGGCTGCAACGAAGTCTGAATGGCTTCAAAAAGTCCAAGAGGTTATGAACTTCCCCCAATCTCTGGGGTACAAAATCAGCGTCAAGAAGTCCAGGGTCTCTCCAGCTCGGAAATTCCAGTAGCTAGGACTTCAAAGGAACCTACAGTCACACACCCCTTCTCTACTACAAGTCTAGAGAAATTAAATTCCAAACTCAGTCAAGGGCCTACTTTTTTTCAAAAATACTCACCAAACGACAACAAGAAAGGGTGTTGGGGTCATTACAGTTCACTGCCGAGACGAACACATTCCTGAAAGCAAGGCTCATGGATGTCAACAGAGTCTGGAGAAAAAAGTCATCCAAGGCTCGGAGAGATCTTCGCCACAAAACCCCAGCCTTACTGCGGAAGCATCTCAAGCTGCGGTTCACTGCCAAGAATCTATCGAACGACGACCCTCTTCAGTACCCTCCTCCTTCTGTGAATAATCACACAGATGCCTCGGAACAAGGTTGGGGAGGACACTCCTCTTCCAAGAAAGTACGGGGTCAGTGGTCGATTACATTTCAGAAGTTTTAAAGCAATGTTCTGGAGGCTCTGGCAGTGTTTCTGACATGTCAAATTAGTCATCGACAACAACACAATACTGCACTGTGTTAACAGACAGGGCTCCATATCTCCTCAGATCAACCATGCAATCCTAGCCGTTCTCTCTTTAGAAAGAAGGAGGGAAATGGCATCTTTCAGCAGTTCACCTCCAAGGGGTTCGCAATGTGAGGGCGGAAGCCCTGTCGAGATCTAATCCTCAGGATACAGAATGGTCTCTGGACTTCAAATCCTTTTGTTTCATTC
>NC_090733.1:7513056-7515556 GCF_036898095.1 Palaemon carinicauda | reverse complement strand
GAAAGACGTTAGAAAGATCATTCGGTGATTGATTAACTTCCGCTGAAGTAGATACTTTTGATGATCTCAAGAACTTAGTTTTGTATAAAACTTCAAAGATAATATATCTCCAGACATTAAGCTGTATATAGAAGAGAGTCGTGAAAAGTCTTTTACAGATGCAACAAGCTTGGCAGATGAATACAGTCTTACTCAAAGTTTAAGTGATGGTTAAAAGAGAAATATTCCTTCTTCTAGTAATAAGCAATATAGTAAGAGTAGTTATAGCAATAGTAATACATGGAAATATGATTATCATTATTATTGTTATTCAGGTGGAAAACTAGGTCATACTGCCAAGTTTTGTAAGAGCATATTGGAAGGTAGTAGTTCAGAGATAATTTGTTATCGATGTAATAAGAAAGGGCACATAGCAAGGAATTGAATAGTAGATGAGAAGAATGTAAAAAGAAAAAAAAAACAATGTTTTTAGTTAATAATGTTCCGTCAAGCAGAAATTACGTTTTGAAAGAAACTAGGAAATTTTACGAAGATTTTTTGTCTGCAGGTGTAGTATCTTCCCTTGGAGGAGGGGATTCGAGAGAAGTTATCTTGCTCAGATGTTTGTAAGGAAACCTTTTGTTTAAAAGACGAAATTTTGTGTTATTATGTTCATCCCAAGTCAGTTAGCAAAGAGGAAGTTATAGACCAATTATTAATTCCTGCGAAGTTTCGCGAATTAATTCAGAAATTAGCACATAATGATCAAGGACATTTAGGGGTAAATAAACTTTTCAAGTGTATAAGTAAGACTTACTTTTGGCCTAAGATGAAAAGTGACGTGAAGAGATATGTATTAAGCTGTCACGAATGTCAAATTGCTGGTAAAACCAATCAAGTAATTCCCATGGCTCCTCTATGTAATATTCCATCATCGGGAGAACCTTTTGAGAATGTAATAATTGATACAGTTGGACCTTTGCCTAGAAGTATAGGAGGGAATATATAACTATTAACAATCATTGACCTACTAACCCGTTATCCAGAAGCAGTCCCAGTAAGAAGCTGCAATGCAAAAATTGTAGTAAAGTGCTTGTTGAACTATTTTTCCAAATTTGATTTGCCTTGCGTAATACAAAGTGATAATGACAGTAATTTTGTGTCCAAATATTTCAAAGACAAAATGAAGGAGCTAGTTATAAGACTTGTAACTTCCACACCGGATCACCCAGAGTTGCAAGAGATTGTAGAACGTTTCCATCAAACATTAAAAAGTTACTAACGAATATTATGTAGTAACTTTCAGCATAACTGGGAAGAAAAACTACCTTTTGTCTTGGTAGCCTTACGATTGGCACCTAATGACACTACATGATTTAATCCTTTTGAATTGCTGTTTGGTCACACCGCTAATGGACCTTTAGAGATTTTAAAGTGTAAATTAATGCTTCAAGAATTTAAAGAAGATTACATTCAGAATTTAAAGAATTACAAGAAGAATTTAAGAAAAACTTGGACATTAGCAATAGAAAACGAGAGCAACAATCAAGGGGAAACTAAAAGAAGATACGATCTTAAGGCAAAGAAGTGAAATTTCCCTGTGGGAGAAAAAGTCCTAGTATTAGTTCAGAAAGAAGGTCCCTCGTTATCTTATAAGTTCGAAGGTCCATATCTTATTTTAGAAAAAAAGGCGTAATTTGAATTACTTAATTGACATGAATAGACGTAGAGCTAAGTGGCTGCACATAAACTTGCTAAAGAAATACAACGAACGTCCAGTACCAGTATTAACTGTGTCGCAGCGAGAAATTAGTTTTGAGAAAAAACTCTGTTGTGCTCATGAATTTCAAGTTGTTTAAATCTAGCTTAGATGAAGAAAAACTGACTGAATTATATAATGTTTTTTTTTCTAAATTATCCAGAAACTGTTATTGAAAAATTGGGTTTAACTAATCTTTTAGAACACGATATTGAGTTACAGGATACTAAACCCATTAGACAAAGTCCGCATCGTTCGATTCCAGAGAAGGCAAATTCAGTACAAAAGGAAATTAAATAGATGTTAGATAATGGTTTGATAGTTCCTAGCGAGAGTGAATGGTGTTCTCCGATAGTTCTTGTAAAAAAGGAAGATGGATCAGATAGGTTGTGTATTGATGTTAGAAAAGTACATAGTGTTACTAAGAAAAGTAATTTTCCACTTTCCAGGATCAACGATTGCTTAAATAGGATCAAAAGTGCTAAATTCATCGCCAAGCTTGATTGCGCTAAAGGATATTGGCAAGAACCTCTAAGCAGACGAGCAAGGAAAATATCCACTTTTATAACACTATTTGGTAGTTATGAACCTAAAGTAATGCCTTTTGGTTTAAGAAATGCAGTCAGTACTTTCCAAAGATTAATGAAAAAAGTTTTAAATGGTATTGAAAACTGTTTCGTGTATTTAGTTATGATCTTGTTATATTTTCAGAAACTTGGGAAGAACATTTACGAATTTTAGCTCAAGTCCTGACACCCCTTG
>NC_090733.1:7505556-7508056 GCF_036898095.1 Palaemon carinicauda | reverse complement strand
TGTCAATAGTTGTGATGTGTGCCAGAGGGTCGGTAAACCCAATCAGCGGATTCCAAAATCGCCTCTATGTCCTATTCCTGTAGTTTCCGAACCTTTTAAGGAAGTCATTATTGATGTGGTTGGACCATTACCGAAGACGCGTAGTGGTAATGAGTATATTTTGACAATCATGGATAGGATGTCTCGATATCCCGAGGCAATACCACTACGTACAATAAAAAGTGTTAAAATTGTAGATGTACTAATTGACTTTTTTACCAGGTTTGGGATGCCTAAGATTATTCAATCGGATTGTGGTTCTAATTTTGTTAGCAGGTATTTCAGAGATAAAATGGCAGAGTTAAACATAAAACATGTGACCTCTTCTCCATATCATCCGGAAAGCCAGGGAGCTCTGGAGAGATTTCATCAGACCCTGAAATCCATGGTAAAGAAATATTGTTTGATTAATGGTTCTGAATGGGATAAGGAATTACCTTATTTGTTGTTCGCTTTTCGTTCTGTCCCAAGTCAGTCTTTAGGTTTTTCGCCTTTCAGCCTTGTGTTTGGCCATTGTGTTCGAGGTCCTCTTGATGTGGTTCGTGAGTCTTGGGAGGGAGACGTCCCTGAGGTTAATTTATTGGATTATGTGTCTAAAATAGGCGATAAATTAACCAAGGCTTGGAAATTTGCGGGTGAAAACTTATTATGTAGCCAAAAAAGAATGAAGTTTTTCTTTGATAGAAGGTCCAAGGCACGCGACTTTGCGGTAGGCGATAAAGTATTGGTTTTGTTACCCTTCCCAGGGAATCCATTGAAAGCTTCTTTTTCAGGTCCTTGGAAAATTTTGAAAAAAATAAGTGAAGTTAACTATTTAGTGGAGACACCTCAAAGAAGGAAACCTTTTCAACTGTGTCATGTAAATATGTTGAAAGCTTATATGGAACGGGAAAAAGTCATTCCTGTGGCAACTATTGGGAACACGGTAGATTCTGAGAACAATAACCATTTTTCTTTTTCAGAGGGGGAGGGTATTGATGATAATTGTTTTAATGGATGTGAATGGCGGTCGGATAATAGAAAGTCTTTGGAAAAATTTTCGGGAGTAATTTCACATTTAGGTAAGGAAGAACAAAGGTCTTTGAAAAATTTAGTATCTAATTATAAAGAATTATTTTCGGATGTACCGGGTAGGACTTCGGTCCTTGAACATGGTAGGTAGCGCCACTCCTGTGAAACAATCTCCTTACAGGTTGAATCCCTTCAAAAATGAGGTTGTAGCAAAGGAAGTGGATTATATGCTAAAACATGACCTAATTGAACCTAGTCAAAGTCCTTGGTCATCACCTGTTGTATTGGTCAAGAAATCCGACGGTGATTTCAGGTTATGTTTTGATTACCGTAAGTTGAATGAGTTATCTAAATCTGATTGTTATCCATTACCTCGAATTGAGGATTGTATTGATCGAATGGGGAAGGCCAAATACATTAGCAAATTCGATTTGTTGAAAGGTTATTGGCAAGTTCCTCTTTCAAAGCGGGCAAGGGCCCTGTCTGCTTTTGTAACACCACAGGGATTGTTTCAATGTAAAGTTATGCCGTTTGGTATGAAGAACGCGGCTGCTACCTTTCAGAGGTTAATGAATACTTTAGTCCATGGTTTAGAAGGATGTGTTGTGTATATTGATGATATTGTTATTTATAGCGATGATTGGGAAACCCATTTAAAACGTATTAGGGCACTATTTGAGGTGTTGAAAAAGGCAAATTTGGTAATTAATTTAAAGAAAAGCGATTTCGCAAAGGCGAAGGTGGTATATTTGGGTCATGAGGTTGGTAATGGTAAAGTTGCTCCTAAGCAGGCCAATATCGAAAGTATTGAAAATATGGTAGTCCCTAAATGTAGGAGGGATGTCCGAAGATTCCTTGGTTTGAGTGGGTACTACCGAAGGTTTGTTAGGAATTTTTCGGATATAGCCGATCCGTTAACAAATCTCTTGAGAAAGAATGTAGCATTTGTCTGGACGAATGAAACTCAAAGGGCTTTTGATAATTTAAAAAGAGTTTTAATTAATTTCCCTGTCTTGAGAGCTCCTGATTTTGACCTTCCTTTTTCTCTTGCCACGGATGCAAGTGACGTTGGTGTAGGAGCGGTGTTGTTGCAGAATGACGAGCAAGGAGTTTCTCATCCTGTCGCATTCTTTTCAAAAAAATTGTCCTCCGCCCAACGTAGGTATTCAACTGTGGAGAAAGAGACACTTGCGTTAATATTCGCTATTAATCATTTTCAGGTTTATCTCTCCTCAGATACACCTATTAAGGTCTTGACAGACCATAATCCCCTGACCTTCATCAGCAGATACAAAAATAAAAATCAACGATTGAAGAGGTGGAGTCTCATGCTGCAAGAATGGAATTTAGAATTTTCCCACATCCCAGGAAAAGATAATATTGTTGCCGATTTTCTCTCTCGCAGCGTTGAATATTAGTTGATTGACAGAGGGCTATGCAGTTATTAAAG
>NC_090733.1:7488056-7498056 GCF_036898095.1 Palaemon carinicauda | reverse complement strand
TGATTTATATAAACAGAAATTACAGAGTCTACTAACATATAGTTTATAAGTACAATTTCACAGCTGGGAATTCTTCCATAGAAACGTGATATCCAGCTTAGCAAAATCAATAGGAATATAATTCTTTTAATTCTAAGGTATAGGTTGAATCAGCATTACTCTGAATGGACGTATTTTTGTGCGAGAGAAAAAACAAAACTTTGTTTGACGTGCCAAACTGCAATTTGCCTTCAAATTTAGTATGAAGCAGAAAAACCTTACAGCTCTTTGGTTTAGCCAATTCTTATGATTGTGATTTTTTTTTTTTTTTTGTGATTCTTATATCTAAGTTGCATTCAATATTTATTCACACATTAACAAGAAATATATATTTTTTTTTATTGTAGAGATGAGACGACCGTAGTTTTTTATTTCTATATTATATCCATTTTATCCTTTCCAACTTTTGATTTTCTCGTTTATTATTTCTGAATAGAAGTTTTTTAATAAAATATTTACTTCATGTATACACCAACCTTAGTTCTAAACATTATTTTTTGTCTTTTATTATAATTGTGATTTTAATTCAATAGTTTCCTAGGAATATTTCCAACGATTTTAGGTATTGTTAAGGGTTTTTATCTTATAAAGATTTTCAATCAGAAAGGAAAACGAAAATTGAATAGAGTTACGAGTTTTTGGATCTAAGGAAATAATCTAATGGTTTCAATAAAAGTTGTTTATACTCAAGCTGATAATTGATTTCGTCTTTTTAACTCAGACGAATATGTTTGTATGATATTGTAAATATTATTATATGACTCTTTACTTTTGCTGACTGAATCTTTTGAGCTAACTCTCTGATATTAAGAAGAAATCTTTATTATTACTCCAATCAATTATTATTTTACTTCTTAAAGACTATCTGAAGTATATTTCATTAACTTTGTAAACTTAATTTTGTTTATATTGCAAACTATATACATAGCATCCCAAGTCACAAAATATCTTATTTGTGCCTGACCTGTATTTCATAAGAGGACAAAGGTACTCCTCCAATTATCTGAATTCATGAGTTCTTCAAACTGTACTATATAATCTTTAAACACTTTATGCTAGCACTTTTCTCTAATATGTATGCAAACATATGAACTTTATGGATAAGAAAAACTTACTTGTATAGAAAGAGAGATGATCTGAATACAGTAAAAACTGTATACAGTAAACGATGAATAGTCGGTAAAAAACAGATTCCTCCAAATAAGGGGAAATTTTATCAAAACGGTTAAGTTGATCGATTCTATTATAAAATGTAAACAAAAGCTGTAAATTTATTCATATTCAATATTTCCATTTGACCCTTCTTTGGTTTGGACACATTTATCCTTTGCTTACACATACACCGATTCGGCTGGCCTATTATTTACATATTGTCCTTTTTTCTTCTTACATATGTCAACACTGATATAACCAAACAAATCTTCTTTACTCAAGGGGTTAACCACTACACTTTAATTGATCAGTAGCTGTTTTCCACTTGCTAAGGGTAGAAAAGACTATTTAGCTATGATAAGCAGCTCTTCTAGTTGGACACTTCTAAATAATAAAAATAATAATAATAATAATAATAATAATAATAATAATAATAATAATAATAATAATAATAATAATAATAATAATGATATTGATAATAATAATAATAATAATACTAATAGTAATAATAATAATAATAATAATAATAATAATAATAATAATAATAATAATATTAGTATTAGTATTAGTATTGGTATTAGTAACAACAACAATAATAATAATAATAATAATAATAATAATAATAATAATAATAATAATAATAATAATAATAATAATAATTGTCGTATTTTTTGAAGTTGGCAAATAGAGATAGATTTCATGAACGGAGACGCCTTGATATCACTAATTCACTGTATCTATCCGCAACACACTTTTGTTTAAAATTTGTCTCAATTTTGATATTGTAATTTAACAATATATATGTTTCAGTATCAACGCTAAGTAAATAATGGAATGGATTGGAAACTTAAGATATTATCTTCCGAGTCCCTTTTTACCATTTTGTATATTTGCCTCTTTCATGAGCTTAGTAATTTTTGTCTTACATGATTTGGAAGTTACGTTTTGTTATTTTTTTCAGAAAACGGAATTATATTTTATTAAGTGTGCTCTGTATACATTGATCGTATCATTTACTTGCGAATTTTTCTTTCACATAACCTTCTTCACAAGATATATTACATTAAATTCATTGCCGAAAACACGCAATAAATTACTTAAAATCTAAGCGACATACAGCATTGAAGTTATTGGAATTTAAGCAGCAAAAATATTTTCGAAAACCTTGATATCTATATTCATTTACTTATATTTTTGCATACACTTTTCTGTCAGTCTTTCCCAGTCAAGTGAGAAAAATTGTGGTATAATCAAGAAAAAACTAATATTGATAATTTTGATATCAGGATTATTTTGATGTCAAATCAATAATGATAATAACCTTATGAATTTCTGATTCAAGAAGATAATTCAGCTAAGAATATGAAAAATTGGAAAAACCGAGAAAGGACATTTTTCGATTTCTACTGGCAGGTAATCTACGATACAGTCACTCATATAAACCCCGTTGTAATTGTAAACGAATTCATTCCTGAACTGGGTTTATTTCAAGCAATTATTATAATTAAAACTTGTTACTTTTTTGGTTGTTATTCTGTTAAATGTAATAAAGTAGTCGTAAGAAGACAAATTAAGATATAGGAGATAGAAAGTCATCATAAATTTAAAAAAAAAATTCTTTGCTAGGGTTTTTTAATATCCCTTCCAATCATTCTACCGTTTTATAGACTCTATAACTTAACTGTAGTAGATCAAATTATTTTCATATAATAATTAATGCATGTAAATGAAGAAATATAAATTAATAACCTCTTCCCTTTTTTTAATCATTCATATACTGTTGCATTTATTTTCTCAAACTTAGTGATTTATCTTTAGGCCATGTAAGTCATAGGTACTTTCTTTACGTTGGAAGTCACCTTAAATTATAATATTAACTTGAATTTGATATTCATTTGTTATTTCATAAATTCCTATATATGTTGTGCAGTAACTCTATATTCCACGTCCTTCAAAAATAATTTGGCTGAGATAAATTACATCTAAAATTACGCACATTGCTTTTAGATTACTTATATGATAAGAATAAAATGTTTGGTATTTCGTGGCTTATAAAACTTATTATTACTAGAAAATTTACTTCATAATCATCTCTCAAACTACACTTGATCTATCCTAAGTTAACTTGCCAACCATGTTCAGGAGGATAATAGGTAGACAATATTATTGTAGGCATGTTAATCCATTGCATAATCGGAAGGTTTTACAAAGTAAGATGTCTGATTCAGATATATCTATAGTTCGGCGGCTAGTCTATCTGCGGCATAGTGTCAGAGCTTGAACTACCGTATTCCCCTAAAATTGTCATGCAGAAACAAGTGACTCCAATACAAAGAAAATAATCCCGTCTTGGCCCAACATTTGTATGTATATTACTCATGATTATGGTAGTATTAGTGATTAATGTGATCCTCATGCATCATGAGTGAGTAGGAATGTTTATGCGTTAGCTTGTTCTCACTTTAACTGATAGTGGTACCACTTTCTGGGTTGCCATATAAATGGCATTTAAAACACTATTTCTTGATTTTTTTTTCGTTTAGATTTTATTATATATATATATATATATATATATATATATATATATATATATATATATATATATATATATATATATATATACATATATAAATATATATATATATATATATATATATATATATATATATATATATATATATATATATATATATATATACATATATATATATATATATATATATATATATATATATATATATATATATCTTTATATATATATATATATATATATATATATATATATATATATATATATATATATATATATCTTTATATATATATATATATATATATATATATATATATATATATATATATATATATATATATATATATGTATATATATATATATATATATATATATAAATATATATATATATATATATATATATATATATATATATATATATATATATATATATATATATATATATATATATATATATATAAAAAATCTAAACGAAAAATAAATCAAGAAATAGTGTTTTAAATGCCATTTATATGGCAACCCACTTTATTATTAATCACACTTCGTTGCCTTTAAGACATAGATGCGACGTGATTGTATACAATTTGCGGCCTTCTTTAGAGTACTTCCCACTCTATTTCAGCATTCTGCATAAGCTGATTTTAGGTCCTTTTGTCCTCCGAATCCCAGGCACTTACAAAGAAAGCAGACATATTTTCTATTGGGTCGAGGTCAAAGGCTTTACTCAGCCACAGCAGTAGTTTGATGTCTCTCTTCTTGCTAAATCACTTCATCACAATATTGGCTGTGTGAATGGAATAAATATCCTGCATAAAAACCATGGGTTCCGGATATGGGAGAGCATATGAACCAACTGTTGGAGCCATCAACTCTTCCAATATTTCTAAATATTTTTCGGCAGTCTATCATGGTTAACTCTCCCATACCGTAGAGGTGAATCCATCCCCAACAGTTGGTCATTACGTGCCCACTCTCAGCAACCGTGAAGATATTCTTCCTCTCGTATATTTTGTAGAAATAGAAAAAAAAGTTACGAAGGACAAAAATAGTTTTTTATCAAGAATAGAGTGAATATTATTGCAGATTTTGCTAGTATAACTTTCAATCAGTAATATTCAATCTTCATCATAATCATAATGTCTATCAATGAAAATTATATTACAATCTTTATTGTAATTTTATTATCTTTAACTTGGTAAAATTATCTATATTGTAATTAAATATTAATTACATAATCTAAATTGTAATAAGAAAATCTTGATTATAATTAATAAATGCTAAATATGTAATTTAAAACCAATAATCATACTGATCATATCATCAGTATTAATGATAGCATTCATTAGAAATCGTAACCTGTTTAAGTGCATATCACACAAAGGAGTTACTTCATCTACTGTAGAGCTTGAAAAATTAGAAATCAGGATATGGAAAAATAAGCATCGTAGACAAGAGCATGAGCGCGCCTGCATGCAAACATACGCACCAACAAAGAAGAACCACACCAAAAAATCAAAAATAAAAAATTTTGAAAAATGGCCACTCCTTACCTAAGCTTAAATTTGCGCTATGGAGACTGCAAACATTAGTAATAAGTAAATTTTCTGTTGATTATCTTTATTTTTTATATAATAACTGCAAATATATCTTAGGTTACTTTTAAAAGACTGAAAATTATTCAGTGTTTTGTCAAATCCAGTTCGGCGTCCCAGAAGGCCACATGCAATTAACACTAATATTCCATAATCCAGCACATATTCAGAAGCAATGGTAGCAATACAAGTAGAGAATATTAGTTTTGTTGAGCAAAACTGCCTAATAATTAGTGTTTACTAAAATTAATCACTAATTACCATTTTGCCCAATATGAGTCACAACAATGACTTGCAAACATACATCTATCTCAAACATCACAAATTCCAAAATTACTATTAAATAAAGGACATTGATTGGTCAGGAGCTGCCTCATTGTACCCTCAGCTGTCACGGTCCTAGTGACTTACCGTGAATTGATCTTTCTTCAGCAATGGACCTTTCCATGATATGTTGACTAGACTGATTTCTGATCAGAGAAGATAAAATATGACCCGTCCACAGAAATCAAACCCCTGATCTATGTATTGTTGGGCGAACTGGAGTCTCAGCCTTTTGTGCCTCTCAGTCAACTTATTATTCTTAGCAGGAATGGGATGGTGAATACCTTGATCATGAAGGCGTCTCCTCACAGTCGATGCAGAGACGTGTCGATGTAACTGCTCTGTAACTGCCTCCGTTTTCTTGAAGTGATCGCTCTCAAACTAATGAGGATTTTTCTGTTACCTGTGATCTGGTTCTATCACCAAGATAGCCACCCTCCTCCCGTCGGTTCAGTCAACGATAAACGGTATTACGAGAAAAACCAAGCTGTCAAGAAATATTACTAGGACTGGATCCACAAAAAGACATTCCATCCTTTGTCTGGCAAGACAGTATTACATTGGAGCCTTCTCTCTGATTACGGTTCATTTTCCTTTTGCCTAAACATACTTCGAATAGTCTGGTCTATGCTTTACACATTCTCCTCTGTCCCCATACACCTGACAACCCTGAGATTACCAAAATATTCTTCATCACTCAAGGGTTTAACTACTGAGTGTAACTGTTCAGTGGCCACTTTCCTCTCGGTAAGGGTAGAAGAGACTCTTTAACTATTGTATGCAGCTCTTCTGGGAGAGGGACACTCCTAAATCAAACCAATGTTCTCTAGTCTTGGGTAATGACATAGCCCTTGTACCATAGTCTTTCACTGTCTTGTGTTAGAGTTCTCTTAGTTAAGGGTACACTCGGGCGAACTATCTTATCTTACTTCTCTTCTTCTTGTTTTGCTCAAGTGTTTATAGATTATATAGGAAATGTTTATTTCAATATTGTTACCGTTCCTAAAATATTTGATTTTCCTTGTTTCATTTCCTCACTGGGCTATTTTCCCTGTTGGAGCCTTTGTGCTTTTACCATCCTGCTTTTCTAACTAGGGTTTTAGCTTAGCAAGTAATAATGATAATAATTAATATTGGCTCTATTTGTTGACTTTTCAATGCACCTACGCCTTAGCTGTAAGACTTGCTGCCGATTTATTTTCCCTGTGGTACTTGCGAGAACGGTGGGTATCTACCAATCAAAAGGCACTTTGTCTTTTTTAACTAGAGGAATAATGTTTATTGGCATATCAACAAATAGCACAGTGTCCACCATTAATGTGTTATATTTCTTAATGAATTTATGGCACATAGGCCTATCATAATATAATGTGAAACACCCAGTACAGTATCAACAACGTTGTGTAACAACTGAACCCTCGAGCGATGTTTCTGACAAGCAAAATACAGTATATACATCGGAAAACAGTAGCCTAATAACCTTATATATTGACAAAGATTGGCGTTGTGTTCCTGTCGTAAACAAGGCCAAGGATTGATTTGCACTAATCTTACACGCGGTAACTAGCATTATCTGCTGTGAGGCTATAATATCATTCTGTCCATTTTAACCTCTTTGTTGCTCGATAGGGTGAAGCAAACCTTATCACAAGAGAGAGAGAGAGAGAGAGAGAGAGAGAGAGAGAGAGAGAGAGAGAGAGAGAGACCTCTTGAATAGGGTTTCTTGTCATTTAACGGTTTCTTGCTTTACGTTATTTATAGATAAGAATATTGCCATTTGCTTATCAGCACCTCGCCAAACTCAAAATAATTGCTTTAGATAACGTGTTTAAAGCTCAACGACTGATTTACAGGAAGCGTTGCCAACAGTTTTTTTTCTTTTGCTAAACAACGTTATCTACTAAATATACAGCGGCCAGACGTCTTCTTAGCTCCCCCTAAAGTGTACCGGAAGAAATGCAGGCCACTCTACAGTATGTTTAGTCAGAGCACCAAATATGATAACCGCTAACATGAAATGCAATACGATAAAAAGTGGAGAACTGAAAGCGATATCAATTAGAAGATAATCTTTTTAATATGGAAATTCATTAGATCAATAAAATAGAAAATCCCATAAAAATATCTAGTGCAACTCCGCGGTGGGCCTTTTTTTAATAGAGACAATTTCCAGCATTATTTGTATTAAGCTTGGGGTACCTTTGTCCCACAATCATGTAATTTAAGAGATGTGACTATAAAAGAATTATGATATAGATTTGTTTATGATCAAATTTAAACCACGGTCTGAAGATGTAGAGTTAATGCAACAGAACCTGGAAATAGTTTCAGTGTTCAAATACCATCTATCAGTAACAAATGACTGTTTATTGTATACAAAGAGAAAACACTTCTGAAGAGCTCCACATAAAGAAAAAATAATACCTGAGTACAATAGATGCTATTTTCATAGAAAGAAAGGTCCAAGAGAAGTATCGGGAAGAAAATGGGAAAGATTTTATATGTTTTGTAAATCATGAAAAGGCGTTTCACAGTGTGCAAGGAAAATTAGTCTAATGATGATTGAGATGGAGAAGACTACCGGCCAAGTTAGTAAAGTTAGTGAGAATGATGTATGACGACGCAAGAAGCATTGTACATACAAAATATTGAGTGTTTTTCGTTATTGTAGACCTTTTGACATCTTAAATAAGGAACAACGAAGACTTATGAGAACTGATATTTGCCGAGGATTTTTTGCAGTAATACTTATTTGTTTTAAATTCTAATATCACGTAGATGGTACGAAAATGAAGAGAATCCTTTCCTCATACTTCCAACGCTATTAGGAACAAAATTTTATTATACAATTTTTAGTACATTGGAAAAAGAATATAATGATTAGGAATATTGGATTCAAGACAGTAACTTCATGAAATAAAATGTAAAATGTCTTTATGCAACTAAACATCAAGGAATTTGTTGTGATTATTATTGATATTAGGTATTTAAGTTCAAAGAGAATTTTCAGTCATTTTAGAATGGACAATTCATATTGGGCAAGGATCCAGACCTATCTATTAATAATTTTTTTAGTTTTCCTTATATACGATAGCTTCGGAACGACTTGCTAAACATTAAACTACTATTTAGTTATTCGCGTTTCAATCGATTACGCGTCCAAAATGTCAGTTACAACTCTATTATTTAGTTCAATAATTGATAATATAGGAAAAAAATTTTAGAATTAGCATTTCAAATAAAAAAATAAAAATTAAAAAGAGCATCAGCATATAAAACAGGCCTGCAAGCATCAGCATATAAAACAGGCCTGCAAGCAAAACTATTATTCTTCATTTAATTATACAAAAACTAAAAGATGCAAATAATTTCCTTTTCATGGTCTGCGTTCCAATATTCACGTGAGGAGAAAATCTATCTCACTAGAGATATAACATTGAGAAAATAAAAATGAAATATTCTACCAATTATTTCTATGGCAACCATTCATGGATTTAACCTTTTATCTCAGAATGAATAAAACCTCTCCATTGCACTTCGTCCAATGGAACAGAATGAATACAGCTAAATTCTGGTGAGCAAATTTCTTTTCCGAGGCATTTTTATCACCCCAAAAATAACCACAATACAGATTATTCTGTCAGTATTACACTATTCATAATTCTTGAGTGATCCGTTGTACGGGGGAAAATAACTGCTGGAACGAATTGGAAACTATTCCTGATATCATTTGAAATGTGATTTATTTCATTGATATTGTATACATTAGAGTATATGTAAGAATTACTGCATGATAAATACAAGAAATAATGATTGATTACGTAATGAAAATAATGGTCTATTTTATGAGGGATCAGAATATAGATAATGGAATAGAAAAATCAAGGAGTAAACTCTGAAAGCATCCAATAGATAATGCTGGTTATAAACTACATCTGAATAAAGGCATTATATTACCTTGGTTGGGAAATGAAAGGCAAATCCTATAGGGAGGTCTATTATCTAGGAAATTGTTTCATAAATTTGGGCACAGTTGCCTAAAGAACCTGACTGCTTCCTTAGAATAGAATTACATTTGGGAAATTGCCTGTTTTACATTACGACTTAAAAACCATCAATACTTATTAGCATAGCGAGACTTAATTTGTAATGTTCATTTGTATTGAACGATAAAAGGTATTTTTAATCGAACATTAAAGGTTTCAATGGCAATATATCAGATGTTTACACAAATGTATATACTATATTTACTTAAATAAACACAGCAATTGATAAAAATTAGCTTGCGTTATTTACTGTGTATGTCAAAGCGTTTTCTAATGAATTTCCCATAGGTACAATGGAAAAGAAAAAAAAAAAACAG
>NC_090733.1:7475556-7483056 GCF_036898095.1 Palaemon carinicauda | reverse complement strand
ATTGTAACTGAAGGTTATTTAGACTAAGCATGAGTATCAAATACGAGCCGTTCCAAGAAACAACGGCACAAAATTTCAAACACAATGATTGACTTACACACAGGCAATCAGGCTATATTTGCGAGGAAGAGTGAAAAAAAAAAAGTAATTACAGTGGACGTGTGATAATATGCGTTGTACTGTGTAAACTTTGTTATAATATTATATGATAAAATAATATATAAGCAGTTTGTAATATCGTAATTCTAATAAATATCATTATCAAAACACACATTTCCATGAATATTAGAATAACATTCATAAATGTAGTTTTATTATTATTATTCTTTTACCACGTTTCTGCCCTAGTTTTGATATTACACCGATAGCGTGCACGACGGAAATACATATCTTACCTGGAGCAATACATACATGCAACTTTAATTGCTTGTGTGAAAGCAATCCGTCCATCCCATGTCAATCATTTTGCACGGAGGCTTTCAAATATTTGATGAATGGGAAACATATGGGCTGAGCCTTTCCCGACACCAACATGGATTTCTCAAAAGTATATTATGATATAGGATTATGAAGTAAGAAGCTGGAATACAAAAGTGTATTATTTAATCATAGATTTTTATTCACTGTATCTAGAATTATTCTTCTGTCATTAATTTTTTAAACTACATTACCTATTAAATATTTCCAGCTTTAATAGATTGCATCAGATTCAGTTATATTTCATTTACATCATTGTCGCTTATTTTTCATTTAGTTGAGAGTTGTAAGGTCCTTTTACTGGTCAGTCAGTAATACATTGGATATCTCTCTCTGATTACGGCTCATATTGTCTTAGCCTATACATACACCAAATAGCCTAGTATATTTAACATTCTTATCTGTCCTTATACACTTGACAACACTATTGCCAAAGAATTATTCTTTGCTCAAGAGGTCAATTACTGCCATTCAATTTTTCATTGGCTACATCCCTGTTGGTAAGGGTAAAAGAAGAAACTCTTTAGCTATGACAAGCAGCTCTTATAGGAGAAGGCCACTCCAAAATCACACCATTCTTTTTCTAGTGTTGGGTAGTACTATAGACCCTTTATCACGGCCTTCCACAGTCTTGAAATAAAGTTTTCTTGTTTGAGGGTACAGTTGAACACGCAGTTCTATTTTATTTCTATTATTATTTTTTTCGCAATTTACATTTGAAAGCTCTAATCAAATGTTGTTACTGTTCATGAAGTATCTTATTTTTGTTGTGGCTTATAGCATCCATCTTTTAAAATTGGGATCATAGCATAGGTCGTAATAATAATAATAATAATAATAATAATAATAATAATAATAATAATAGTAATAATAATAATAATAATAATAATAATAATAATAATAATAATAATAATAATAATAATAATAATAATAATAATAATAATATAAAAAAGTAATAAGGCTTTGGAGCATGTGATGGCCTTACAATCTCCAATGCTGTACAGAAATCCCCTGATTGTGGGCAGGAAGTTCGTATAATTGGCCTCGATTTTAGTGCTGCCTTTGACCGTGTTAATTATGAGGCCCTTGTTTTCAAACTCAAACAGTTTGGAGTGGCAGGGTCGTTTCTTAGCATTATTATTTTTTTTTTTAAGTAAAAGATCTCGAAGATTTGTTGTTGATGGGCACCATAGTGAGTACAGGAATGTGATATCCGGTGTTCCACAGGGTAGTGTTCTTGGCCCATTACTTTTCATACTATAAACACATGACATGTGGTTTGGCTTAGAAAACAAGCTTGTTGCATGTGCAGATGATGCTACTCTCTTTGTATCAAATCCATCACCTAAATGTAGATCTGGGGTTGGTGAATCCCTTAATAGAGATTTAGCTAAAATTAGTGCATGGTGCAAAATTTGGGGTATGCAGATGAATCCTAACAAAACTCAAAGTATGATTGTAATAAGGTCAAGGACAGTGGCTCCTCAACATCCGGATCTCAGTATTGATGTTTCTTCAAATTTGTATGACTCTTTTAAAGTTTTAGGTTTGATTTTCGACAGAAAATTTCCCTTTGAGAAACAAATTATGTCGGTGTCTTCTTCAATTGCACAAAAAATTGGCTTAAGAAAGTCTTTTAAGATTTTCGGTGACCAATCTGTTCTGAAGAAGTGTTTTAATTCTTTCATTCTACCTTGTTTTGAGTATTGTTCTTCTGTCTGGTCATCAGCTGCTGAATCTCATCTTAATTTGTTGGACAGAAACTTACGGTCTATTAAATTTGTTATTCCTGATCTAGATATTAATATTTTGCGCCGTCGTTAAATTAGTTCATTATGCATGTTGCATACGATTTTTCATAACTCTGACCATCCTTTACACTCAGATCTCCCTGGACCATACTATCCTGTTCGTAATACTAGGCAGGCAGTTAATTCTAATAGCCAGGCCCTCTCCATCACGAGGCTCAATACTACACAGTATGCTAGAAGTTTTATTCCAGCTGTTACCAAGTTGTGGAATGATCTTCCTAATCGGGTAGTTGAATTAGTAGAACTTCAAAAGTTCAAAGCTGGAGCAAATGTTTTGATGTTGACCAGGCTGACATGAGTCCTTATAGTTTATGTATGACATATCTGTTTTTGACGTTGTCAATAGTTTATATATGACATATCTATTTTAACGTTGTTACTGTTTTTATAATGATTTATTGTTTGTTAATTTGTTCCAATCATTTATTTATTTCATTATTCCCTTCCCTCACCGGGCTATTTTTCCCTATTGGAGCCCTTGGGCTTATAGTATCTTGCTTTTCCAACTAGGGTAGTAGCTTGGCAGGTAATAATACTAATAACCACTAGGAAAAGAAACGAACTGATTTCAAGTGGCAGGTAATCTATGACACAGGCGCTCACATATACCACCAACGTAATTGAAAACGATAATAATCTTAAATTGTGTTTATTTTAAGCAATTGCCACAATTGAAATATGCTATTTCATGATGATCATTACGTAGAACGTAATAAGAAATTATCTTAGTGAACTTAGATAAGAAATAAGAAATAAAAGGGAGTCAGAAATTACATTCAGTTAGGTAACCTAACAAGGAAATGATGTTTTTTTTTTTTTTTTTTTTTTTTTTTTTTTTTTTTTTTTCAATTTGAATCATTCTGCGTCCAATACACTTTATAACTTAATAGTAACGATCAAAATAATTTTCCTCTCTTGTTTATCTTATGAAGTTGAATATGATTATATTATTTACCCTTTACCTCTTGAGATATTCCCTCCGATAATAGACTTTTTTATATGATATTATTCTTAGAAGCAGTATATATAGTAATCTAAAGGAGTAGAGAAAAGGACGGAAACTTATTGATGATGAGAGAAATCATCCTGTTTGATGATGCCACCCTCCGACCCTGACCCTTCTATCCATGCCACATCCATTAAAAAACTGCTCTTTGCATGTACAAAGGCCTTTGCCTTGTTTTACCACATCGAAGTTCAATTTCCTGTCAAGGTTGTGCCTTGCTCAAGCGCCAAAACAGACTGTCTGTATGGCGATCCCCGATGACACTTTCCTGGAAATCTCCGACTGCCTTTGTGACCAAGAGGACACTCCAATAGAAAATGAGGCCCCCAAAACGTATCTCCTGGAGCAGTAATCGCCTGCTACCCATATAGCCCAGTTTTTACACCACCCTTGATATCATGCGTCAGACGACCAAAAGGCTTTGCACTGCCCTAGGGAAAGGACCAATATCGCTTGCCTGCATCCTGTTGCAAACGGCTCTCCTTAGAAGATGAACCTACTTCATGTCCAATGGGTACGACGCCTAGCCAAACTTGAACATGCTGCCATCCCCGATGTCGACATTTTACCCATGAAGGAATTGAATACCAAAGTTGACGCCCTTATAGACAGATACTCCACCACCTTCAAGACCTTCATCAGCGACTTCACTCCCTACGAAAAGGATAACTATTTAACTTCGACCAAAGCTGGCGTGAATGCAATAGGTGTAAATGTCACGGGTCCTACGTCATGGTAGACACACGTCATTCTACGCTAGTTGTCAGGTCTTAATTTTTGTTCCCACTATGCCCACAGAATTCAGATGACATTTTTATTCTTAGGAAGAAAAAATATGCACAGCATCTTGAATTATCTACTTGGTAGGTATCGATTCATATTAAGACACTCTTTTTTTTTTTATCAAATAAAGTTGCGAGATATTCTAATAGAATCCATCCGTTTTGAAGACGTTGAGAAACCTACAACGGATAAAAAAAATATAAAAAAAAAAAATAGAGAAATAAATATAAAACTAAGTTTGCTCCTTGCAAAACTGCAACTTTACCACTGCAGATGGAAAAAAACATTGCAATCCTCCTATGCTCTAGAGGGAGATTATAATGGTAATCAAAACTAATATAAAAACCATATAAATGTATCTAATTGGTATTGTATGCATTATGTTATGTAAAAATTATTGCATGGTAGATACAACAGATAATGATTGATTGGTTGATAAAATTAATGGTGACCTTTACGAGAAGTACCATTTAAAGTGAAATCAGAAAAAAAGTCACTTGAAATACTAAATTTTTAAACCATCCAACAGATAATGCTAGATATAAACTACGTCTGAAAAAAGGGTATTACATTACCCTGATTAGCAGATTAAAGGCTAATCATATAGATAGTTCTTTTATACAGGAAATTGTTTCATATTTCTGGCTACAATTTGATGGACACTAACAGCTTCATTAGAAGGGAATGGCATCGGAGAAATTACCTTTTTTTTTTTTTGCACTGCGACCATAAAAGCAATCAGTGCCTGTTTGCATAGCTTGCACTGAATTCGTAATATCTTTTTTTTTTATCCGGTGACCCGTCTGTATGGAAGGAATATATATATATATATATATATATATATATATATATATATATATATATATATATATATATATATATGTATATATATATATATATATATATATATATATATATATATATATATATATATATATATATATATATATATATATATATATACATATATATATATATATATATATATATATATATATATATATATATATATATATATATATATATATATATACCAAAGGCACTGCCCCCAATTTTGGGGGTAGCCGACATCAACAATGAAGCAAAATATAAAAAGGGACCTCTACTCTCTACGTTCCTCCAGCCTAACCAGGGACTCAGCCGAGTTCAGCTGGTACTGCTAGGGTGCCACAGCCCAACCTCCTACATTATCCACCACAGATGAAGCTTCATAATGCCGAATCCCCTACTGCTGCTACCTCCGCGGTCATCTAAGGCACCGGAGGAAGCAGCAGGGCCTACCGGAATTGCGTCACAGTCGCTCACCATTCATTCCTATTTCTAGCACGCTCTCTTGACTCTCTCAAATCTATCCTCCTTTCACCAAGAGCTTTCTTCACACCATCCATCTACCCAAACCTTGGCCTCCCTCTTGTACTTCTCCCATCAACTCTTGCATTCATCACCTTCTTTAGCAGACAGCCATTTTCCATTCTCTCAACATGGCCAAACTACCTCAACACATTCATATCCACTCTAGCCGCTAACTCATTTCTTACACCTGTTCTCACCCTCACCACTTCATTCCTAACCCTATCTACTCGAGATACACCAGCCATACTCCTTAGACACTTCATCTCAAACACATTCAATTTCTGTCTCTTTACTTCCCCACAACTTCAATCCATATATCACAGTTGGTACAATCACTTTCTAATATAGAATTCTCTTTACATTCATGCCCAACCCTCTATTGTTTACTACTCCCTTAACTGCCCCCAACACTTTGCAACCTTCATTCACTCTCAGACGTGCATCTCCTTCCACTCCACCATTTGCTGCAACAACAGACCCCAAGTACTTAAACTGATCCACTTCCTCAAGTAACTCTCCATTCAACATGACATTCAACCTTGCACCACCTTCCCTTCTCGTATACCTCATAACCTTACTCTTACCCACATTAACTCTCAACTTCATTCTCTCACACGACCTGCCAAATTCTGTCACTAGTCGGTCAAGCTTCTCTTCTGTGTCTGCTACCAGTACAGTATCATCCGCAAACAACAACTGATTTACCTCCCATTCATGATCATTCTCGCCTACAGGTTTTAATCCTCGTCCAAGCACTCGAGCATTCAACTCTCTCACCACTCCATCAACATACAAGTTAAACAACCACGGTGACATCACACATCCCTATCTCAGCCCCACTCTCACCGGAAACCAATCGCTCACTTCATTTCCTATTCTAACACATGCTTTACTACCTTTGTAAAAGATTTTCACTGCTTGCAACAACCTTCCACCAACTCCATATAACCTCATCACATTCCACATTGCTTCCCTATCAACTCTATCATATGTTTTTTCCAGATCTATAAACGCAACATACACCTCATTACCTTTTGCTAAATATTTCTTGCATATCTGCGTAACTGTAAAAATCTGATTCACACAACCCCTACCTCTTCTAAAACCACCCTGTACTTCCAAGATTGCATTCTCTGTTTTATCCTTAATCCTATTAAACATTACTCTACCATACACTTTTCCAACTACACTCAACAAACTAATACCTCTTGAATTACAACACTCATGCACATCTCCCTTACCCTTATATAGTGGTAAAATACATGCACAAATCCAATCTACTGGTACCATTAACAACACAAAACACATATTAAACAATCTCACCAACCATTCAAGTACAGTCACACTCCCTTCCTTCAACATCTCAGCTTTCACACCATCCATACCAGATGCTTTTCCTACTCTCGTTTCATCTAGTGCTCTCCTCACTTCCTCTAGTGTAATCTCTCTCTCATTCTCATCTCCCATCACTGGCACCTCAACACCTGGAACAGCAATTATATCTGCCTCCCTATTATCCTCAACATTCAGCAAATGTTTATATATATATATATATATATATATATATATATATATATATATATATATATATATATATATATATATATATATATATGTGTGTGTGTGTGTGTGTGTGTGTGTGTGTGTGTGTGTGTATGCAGAAGAACCACAGGGAAAATGAAAATACTAAATGTAACGCTTAAGTCCTGACTAGTTTCGTGATACTTCTTCAGAGGACTGATTTATTAAGAGAGGTTTCTTTACATTTTATAGGGAAAGCAAACGTTTTTAAGACCATTTCGAGTCTGCAGCCCTTAGTATATTGATGACGAAATAAATGAGATTAGAGCAATAGGTAAAAAACTAAAGTATCCTGAAATTGTGTTAGATGATGCCCTAAGAACAGCAAAAAAATACTTTTTTTCGGTAATGATAACAGAAAAAACTACAACACACAAAAATTACTTGTACTACCTTATTGTAATTCTTTTAAAGAAATTCCCCAACTGTTGAAAAACTTCAATGAAAATGTAGCATTTAAGAGTAAAAATACAATAAAAACAGCCATAA
>NC_090733.1:7435556-7473056 GCF_036898095.1 Palaemon carinicauda | reverse complement strand
CAAATTATTTCACGTAGAATATTTTCGGTAAAAGTCATCGATTGCCAGCACTTTTATTATGAAAATAATCATCTATTAGACTTGTTTAATTTATATATATATATATATATATATATATATATATATATATATATATATATATATATATATATATATATATATATATATATATATATATATATATATATATATATATATATATATACATGTCTGTGTACGTGTAAATATATATATATATATATATATATATATATATATATATATATATATATATATATATATATATATATATATATACATTTGTGTGTGGGTCTATATATATATATATATATATATATATATATATATATATATATATATATATATATATATATATATATATATATATGTATGTGTGTGTGTGTTTGTGTGTACTTATGGGACTGCGTGTACCATATACCTGTTATATATATATAAAGCCAATTTTGATATAAATTTCACAACTATACTTTCCTAATTACTGTATTATTATATATCCTTTTAAATTCATGGTAATTCAGGTATGCAAGATTATGAATGTTTATGCTGCACCCCCTGGGCTTAAATCATGTGGCTTTGCCCACTAGGGTTGTAATATAAAAATTACAAATTATATATATATATATATATATATATATATATATATATACATATATATATATATATATATATATATATATATATATATATATATATATATATATATATATATATATATATATATATATATATATATATATATATATATATTCCTACAAATCTGGTCGAACGGGAAAATAGATTATTTTATTCACATATTTTATTTGTGTATTTAGGAGATGTTTAGACAGCTTGTAAGGTGGGTTCCACTCATGTAGGATTTAGTAAATGTATGTAAATTACATAAGACTTTCACCATTCATTTAGTTACATTTTCATTTAGCTCCGTATATGTAAATTCACATTATTCTAATAAATTAATATTTTTATTTCACGAAATGAGGTTACAAACCTTATGTAACCATTATTGAAAGGTATGCTGTATAACATACATGAGGTATAGAATTCTGGGGATTTCATCATGCTTCCACTTTGTTTTGAAGAGGCATGAAGGTACTCTAAGAAACTCATTCTCTTTTTTTAACGTTACGAGATAGCCCGCCCGGACCTTGTGCACACGCATCGAGAATGCTTTTCTTAAATCAACTGGAAGTTTCTAGAGTGACTATGGATGACATATGAGGCCTAGCTATGCTTCGGTGAGAGAGATCCTGCTTGACATTCCGCAATATCTGTGCTTTCGACAGTCCTCTCACTGGCGCCTCTTCTATCTATCCATTGGGTTTGTCTCCAACGTATTAAGTTCTTATTTAAACACTGATAATATTTAGTGTTTAATATAGGAGGAGTGAAGTAAAATAATATTATTAATGTAGGTACATTTTATATTGTGTTTTTTTTGTGATTGGCCTTATGGGATTGGGTAAAAAGTGAAGTACATTCATTTTTGCTTAACTATTCTCTAACCCTGTCTGATACCATAGGTAAGTAAGTATAAGTGTAAGTGTGATTCTTGTTTATTTTTCCACAATATTGAAGTTTCTTTTCAAGTTATTTGTCAAAATAAAATATTTTCAAATGTTAACTTTTAGTGAAACAAGTCATTGTTTTATATAATTCCTGAATTGTAACTTTTTCATAAGTCTAAGGTCTAGGTCAGATTAAAATTTCAAGCGATTTATTTTCGATATTACTTCTGAATTATAATTTGTTATATAATATATAGGTTTGTGTAAATTGTTTATTATTTTTATCACCAATAATTGATGGTGTGTACTGCTCGTATCCCTGACTTAGAACTGAAATAAGAGGTTAATTCTAGAATAGTTCCCGTTAAAAGTAAAGTATTAATCCAATTTTGTCTTGAGAGTAAAGTAAAGAGACCTATTAGATTTTCAATGTTTATATATATTATTGCCAGGGGGGGGGGCGTATTTTTCCCGGAGCTTGGAAGTATTCTCGTGTGTATAGGATTTATATAGAATAACGCAGGTGAGTTTGGAGCTTGGGAGTATATGTTATTTGCTAGCGGTAATTTATAAAACTATATATATATATATATATATATATATATATATATATATATATATATATATATATATATATATATATATATATATATATATACATATATATATATATATATATATATATATATATATATATATATATATATATATATATATATATATATATATATATATATATATATATACAAACATGTATATATATATATATATATATATATATATATATATATATATATATATATATATATATATATATATATATATACATGTGTGTAAATATATATATATATATATATATATATATATATATATATATATATATATACATATGTATATATATATATATATATATATATATATATATATATATATATATATATATATATATATATATATATATATATATATACATATATGCATATATGTGTGTAAATATATATATATATATATATATATATATATGTATATATATATATATATGTATATATATATATATATATATATATATATATATATATATATATATATATATATATATATATATACAAACATGTATATATATATATATATATATATATATATACATGTGTGTAAATATATATATATATATATATATATATATATATATATATATATATATATATATATATATATATATATATATATATATATATATATATATGTATATATATATATATATATATATATATATATATATATATATATATATATATATATATATATATATATATATATACATATATGCATATATGTGTGTAAATATATATATATATATATATATATATATATATATATATATATATATATATATATATATATATATATATACATATATGCATATATGTGTGTAAATATATATATATATATATATATATATATATATATATATATATATATATATATATATATATATATACGGATTTTGAGCGCAGCGAAAATTCTACTTTTGGGTGAGGTAGCCATATCATCCCGATGGAAGTTATTATTAGGTAGCTTTCTAGGGTAAATTTCACTACAGTGGTATTCCCAGAGAATTTTACCTTAAGGTATCCAGAATTCTAACTCTTGGAGCGAATATCACTAAATAATCTCACAGGGATATCGCATAATATCAGAGGACTTATTCTTGAAACGTCACATAGCTATATTCACCCCAAACAGTATTAACGCTTTGAGGAGGTACAGTGACAAGAATCTGAAACGAGAATGAAAAGAGAGCTGCTCGTAAGGCATCTCTCCTATTACGTTTCCAGTGTGTATCTGATGAAGGCGGTAGCGCCCTCTTTATTCTTTGTAGCGATATACGAGGTGCTACAGATACTTAACTATAGGGAGGGGTCAATAGGCCCTTTTACAATAAAAGGAAGGGCGGGTCCATCAGGACAACATGGCTACCTCACCCAAAAATAGATTTTTCGTTTCGCTCAAAATTCGTTTTTCGTGTTCAGGCCATGTCGTCCTGATGGAAGTTTACCAGAGCATTACTCTATCTGGATTCTCAATCGGTGCCGTACTCTCAAGAAAGTATTTTCCTGGTCCGTCTAGATCTAGAGACCTATGATGTTACCCTCATACATCATTTCATCTAAGCATGAACTATGTTAGTGCTTCCTGCCCCCTACAGGGAAGAGTCGTACAAGACTCTGGAGAAAGTTTCGAGGAGTACATAATAACTATGGATAACAAAATGACAAGCTTGTATAGTTGTCTCGCCCTATACAATATAAAGCAAAGTTTGTATAAGTCACCAATGTCAGTATGAATTTGAGACACCTTCCCCAAAGTGACTACTCTTATTAACTATTGAATAATGGTTGTATCCACATAGGAACAAATTTTACCTCTTGGCCACTATCCTGTTAGGGTACCAAGTCAATCGTTCCAAGGAAGGGTTAGATTGATTGGACTTTTGCTTAAATCAGGGAACAGTCTTGAAAGACATACCATGATAAAAATATCCATATTTTAATCTTAATGCTCAGTACATTTCAAATAAAATGAGTGTGGGCGAATAAGACGCAGTGTTCACTATGAACTAGTTTATTAAAATTTAATAAACGAACATATCAGATCAACATTTATAAGATTTATAAAATGTGGATGATATGCGTTAAAGCATAAAGAAAAACAGTCAACAGAAAATATTGTTTCGTCTACTAGCAAACAGATTTGCCACTTCAATTGAATTATTAATAATAATGATATAGTGTGTATACTGTTTATAAAAACTAGCGTAAGAAATGCTTGGCACAAGTGTCCGTATTATGCTATAGTTCTTCGACGTCAATGGAACAGTTCGTAAGGACACTTTCGTGGCCTATCGCTCAGCGTGTTGTAACATACAGTGACTACACACGCACCCTCCTAATTAATCATCCCAAATTAATTACACTATTCCTCGCAGACTTAAAACAGAAGGTTAAAGAATTCTACCTGTTGCTACCACAGATTTCTTAAGTTGCTCCACTTGCTTCGCATAGTGCATAAGGAACGCCTTGGATGACAACCAGCCGGTGTGCAAACAAGGATGTTCAAAGACCATATAATTATAGATATTTTATGGAAGAAGCCACTTTCCTCGGATCATGACTAACGGGTGTACCGTTTGGATCCAATCTGCGAATAACACGGGTGAATTTCACCCTTAGTTATAGATAACTTTGAACCCAGGGTTTCTCTTCTGAACAGCTGTCCTCCCATAAAGTCTGAAGTTCTATGAAGATAGACCTTTTGGCACTCCACTGGACATAGAGATGCATCTTCCTTCAGAGGGCAGATTCTCTAGGGACCCCACCTGTTAGAAGGTAGCTTGTTCCTGGTAAGAAACGCTGGGTCTGGGAATAGATTCAGTTCTCCCTCCAAGAACTGGACGTGGACTTATAATGTCTTCTGGTTTCCTTCAAAAGTCTAAACTGACTTTTTAACACCGAATCTTTTTCTCATCGTTAAGGAGAGAAAATCATGAGATATAGGTTCCATGTTTTCTGTGATGGAGCGAAGACAGTCGACTTCTGTACTCGCTGAGACAGGGATGGATCCGGTAGCGGTACGAATTTTATTCGTAGTTCCAATGCCAGAGGGAACCACCAACTATTTGGCCACTTGTGGGCCACTACTGCTGCTTTCCCATTGTAGGATCTCAGCTTATCCAGAACCTTTAAAAGGAGGTTGTGTGGAGGAACAGATAAATATTGGACCATCTGTTCCAGTGTAGGGACTTAGCGTCCACTGCCTCCGCTAGCGGATCCTCTATGAGGACACGTCACAATCTATTTTCTTGTTGTTTATCGTCGCAAAAAGGTCTATCTGCAGTTCTGGGACTTGACTCAAGATGAAGGAGAACGATCCTGCATCAAGGGACCATTCTGACTCTATAGGTGTAAACCTGGATAAAGTGTCCGCTATCACATTGCAGAACCCTTGAATGTGAACTGCTAACAGGTGCCATTTCTTCCATTCTGCCAAACAGAATATGGCCAACATCACTTGGTTGATTTGAGGTGACCTTGACCCTTGTCGATTCAGGCATCTCACTACCGCCTCCCTATCTAGAACCAGTCTTATATGGGTCGAATGGCGAGGAGATACTTTCTTTAGTGTCAGAAGAACTGCCATGGCTTCTAGAAAGTTAATGTGAAAAGACTTGAAAAGATTGGACCAAACTCCTTGGTCTCTCTTCTGATGAGAGTGACCTCCCCAGCCTTCCTTTGAGGCGTCTGTGTGGATAGTTACTGACGGGGGAGGAGGTTGAAGAAGTATTGATCTCTTCAACTGCTTGGAATTGGACCACGGCTTAAAAAGCGTTCGTAGTCGAGTCGGTAGAGGTCTTATTAGATCTCTTCGCGCGTTTGAAGCATATTTTCTCCAGACTCCTTTTGCATCCTTTATATGTGCTCTTAGCACTGGGTCTGTTATCGAAGCAAACTGTAGAGAGCCCAGCACTCTCTCCTGTTCGCGTCTTGATATCCGTTTGGATTTCAATAGTCTCTTGACAGATCCTACTATTTCTTTCCTCTTCTTCCCAGGAATGGAAAGTCGATGTGACTCCAAATTCCAGTGAATTCCCAACAACTTAAATTTTTTGTGCTGGAAAAGGTCGAGACTTTTTGATGTTGATCTTGAATCCCAGATGTTCCAGGAACTGTATCACTATCTTAGAAGCTTGCATTCATTCTATCCTGGATGCTGCCCACACCAGCCAGTCGTCCAAGTAGGTTACTACTTGGACCCCCTTTAAGCGTAATTGATGGACGGCTGCGTTCGCGACCTTCGTGAAAATCTTTGGGGCTATGTTTAGCCTGAAACGTATGGTTCTGAAGGCGTAAAGTTATCAATGTAACTTGAAACCTAGGTAGGATGAGAGGTGACGATTAATTGGAACATACCAATAAGCGTCAGACAAGTCTATAGAAACTGAATATTCCCTTTTGGGCAGTAGGGTCCTTATGTGTTAAAGTGTGAGCATTCTGAACTTGTAGTTCTCTCTGAACTTGTTGAGTGGCGGCAAGTCTATAATGACTGAGTTTTTCTGAGTCCTTTGGAACACAAAACAGCCTTCCTTGGAATTTGATGGACTTAACCTTCCGGATTACTCTTTTGTCTAAGAGCTCTCGGACATATTCTTCCAGAACGGGGGTTGAGTGTTGGAAAAATTGAGGAAATTGAGGTGGAGGACTGCTCCAGCTCCGACCTAGTCCATTCTTATTTAGGCTGTGGGCCCAGGGAACGAAGGTCCAGCGATTCCTAAAAAGCTGCAGTCTCCCTCCTACTGGAAGTATCTTACTTCTGCTGTTGTGGACCTAAGGCCTTGCATTTTTTACTGCGTCCTCCCCTGGATCCTCTTCCCCTTGAAGGGCGTCTAGAAGAACCTCTGGCCGTTTCTCTAGCTCTTGAACGAAAGGAAGAAGTCTGCCTTTCGAAGGCTGGGTTAAAAACTGGCGACTGTGTCACCATTTGTTGAGGTACCAGCTGGTACGTGGTTGGAGGATGTGCCACTATCTAGGGCACTGTGGTCACAGGAAGTTGTTGTTGATGTTACTGTCGGTAGGGTTTAGCCGACCGAGAGGATGGCCTAGGCCTTTTTGTCTTCCTCTTGGGTTGGGGACCCTCACCCGGAGAAGATTTTCTCTTAAGATCTAAGCCCCACTTTTTGAGAAGGTTCCTATTCTCTGTGGCGGCCTTGTCTACTACCTCTTTAACCACTTCATTGGGAAAGAGGTCTTTACCCCAAATACGAGAGGAAATCAGTTTCCTCGGTTCGTGCCTCACCGCAGCCGAGGCGAACACGAACTCTCTATAGGCTCTCCTAGTTTTAATAAAGCTATAGAGATCCTTCGTAACTGTGGCCAGATGGGTTTTGGCCACAACCATGAACATGTCCTGGTTCTTGGGGTCACTTACGACCGGTTCTAGTGTCGTTTGCAACGACATCGATGCTGCAAGTCTTTCCTTTGTCTCTTGCTCTCTACGCAAGAGAACCTCCGACAGTTTTGGAAGTGCCTCACCGAACTGGCATTCAGCAATATCAGCTTCCTGCTTCCCGACGGAGAAGGAAAGGTGTACGTTCTTCCCGTCTTCTTGGTCCAAGGGCAAGGTCAGAGATAACGGCTTGTACTCCTCCAAGGAGGAGCATGGTTTCTATGCCTCCATTGCCTTTAAGGCTGCCTTATATCCCTTTTCCAAGAAGGGAAAGGCTCTGATAGGAGAGGCCACAAAGGAGGGAAGCTTCCTACTTAAGGCGGGCACCTTTGAGTTAGTAAAGCCCAACTCTTTTATCGAGCTCGCTAGTAATGTCTAAGCTTTACTATGGTAAAAAACTATGACCTCTTTCGGCTCCGTCTCCTCCTTTAAGTCTGGCTCCTTCCTAAGACGGACATAGCAGTCAGGATAAGAATCTTTGTTGGGCCAAAATCCCACTTCTTCCAGGGGAATTGCTCCCAATTTTTCTGAGATCACAATCTTCCCGGTTGTCATTGGCATATGTTTGGCATACCTCCAAGATTTGGTATCCGAGCACAAAGGAAGATCCTTCACGCTGAGCCGCTTCTGGGACCCACGTGATGCTGCAAGTTTACGTATCTCCAATTTCATTGCAGCTTCCTTCTCATCATTCTTCCTTTGAATTTGTTGGATCATCTCAACAATGGAAGAAAAAGTCCTTCCCAGTTCATCTGGAATAGCAGACGATGTAGAAGGAACAGGTTCTGGGTCCGGAACCGATGTAACCGACACTTCGTCGATTTCTTGCTCTTCTACTTGAGAATCCTGGAACAGCTCCTCCTTCTAACCTTCTCCTAAAAAGTCCTTTTCAGTAGAATCTGACACCTCCGACCTCTTATTGTCCAGTTGGATGTCTTAAAGGGCGGCCGAGACTTCAGAATCTACCGGATTCTGGGCAGTTGGTATCTCCACCTGAGGCTGGGGGATAATTGCATCGGCCGATGCTTTAAGGAAAAGGTAGGCCCTCATCTTCTCATTAGGAAGGTAGGGGCCTGAGATGTTTTTCTGAAAACCCCTCACCCAGGATCTTAACATTTCCCTGGCAGCATCCCTTGACTCCGTCGACTTAGGGTCGTCAAAAGCCTCGGTAATCAAGTTAGAACAAACTGTACAAACCTGAGGGTCCCAATACCGGAGATCACCTCTGGAGGCTGCATGCCTCCTGCAAAGTTGATGTCCACAGAAGTTCTTACTGCGGACATTACAGAACATACTCCTGCACTTCGGATGGTCCTCCTGTAAAGAGAAGAAAAATCCATGTGTATCAAGAGTAGGCTTTCACTTATATTGAAACATTTAGCTTGTATAGAAAAGCTATAAATAAAGAAGGAAAGACACATACTTGTATTTCCTGGACGGTCAATTGCTGAAACCTCCCGAGATATTAAAACTAAGGTTAACTCTATTCTAGAATACCTTATGTAATTTACTAAAGAGAAATTTAATGTGTAGTTCACACATTGAGATAATGTTCTAATATACAGGATAGAAAGAAAACAGAAAAAATTTACTTTCTATATATTGTACGGTCTCAACAAAAGGCTGTACAAGATAACATTAAGTATGATGAAGAACATAGTGTTTACACAAACTCTGTACAGCAGTTCCTACTAATGCAGTGTATACTACACTACAAATATAGCAACTACTGTACATCGCATGTTGTTGTGCCAGACAGCACGCGCCGGTACGTACCGACGTGCTCCGGCATCTACCCTGTATAGATCAAAGATATATTATCTTTAACTAATAGGTGGTAGCCCACTGATTCGCGACTCTGTGCCGGCCGGCAATCATTGCCGGCCAACAGCTGAAAACACTAATACTCGGCTCCCGGACGCTAATCATAGTGGCCAGCAGATTCGGGCTGTGTTTCCACTGCCAGCAGGCAAAGGTAATAATACCCATGCTCGCCGGCAGTAGCCAAGAATCGGACAAACTCCACCTGCCCGGCTGTTGGCTGTTAAGCCAGCAGCCGGGTTAGGGGTACCACACAATAGTAAGAGAAACAGTATGGATGTAAGGTTATAAGGCGGCATTGCCATACGACCTTCAATCCAGAAAGAGTGAACTTATTGAAGGGGAGAATGTAGCATTAATGCTTCCAAAGAATCCATAGCCTGCCAGGCTCTACCGGCAGACATGGAAGGGAGACCAAGGGAGGTCTGGGGTTCACTCTGCAAAGAACAAAGGGTCTCTGCCGGCCAACACGTAATGCCAGCCGGCAGAGAGCTGAGCCAGTCCTCCATCCTAACCTATACTAGGTCCGGAAGTAGGAATGCGGCCAAAAGAGAATAAAAGAAAGAGAGGTGGAGAAGGGATAAGGGCCCTATGGACTTCGTTCTAGCAAGAGATGTCTATTAGAGAGGAAGATTGGCAATGCTTGCTATCCTCCTCATAAACCAGAACAAAGCTAGGTGAAGTTATCTCGCCGGGCAACAGAGAAAAATCATTCTCCAGCCCGAAAAAAACAACACAGGACAGTCTGCTATGCCACTAAAGGAAGGAATCATCTCTTACAGAATCCCACTAGGATTAAGTCGAAGGCTTACAGAGGGAGAGAGGGATTGAACTTAGTCTCCGAAGGAGAAAAGAACAATTATGCGAAAGTATACTACTGTACCTAGTATACTAGACTAGGTAAGGTGAGAATCGATTACCTAATTGACCGAAACTCTCTCATATACAATCTTGGAAAAAACATTCAACATTATCTTACATGTATAAAATATTAGCCTATAGCTTCAATAATATAAAACTCGGAAAACTTATATCATGCATGAAAGTACTAGGGCCAGACGTCTAGGCTACTAAGCCACGCGAAGGGCAAGATCGGTACCTCGACCCGTGTTGAAATCACAGAACTAAAAACTGACGGTATAACATAAGCATTCCTAGAGGACAAAAATTGCTAGATTATTAAAGCATAACAAACCGAGAACGTTGCTCTAGCTAACTAAATGACCCAAAGAGCGAGCGATAGCATCTAGGATGCCTCCGGTAGGCAACAGCTCTTATTTACGTTAATATCACTTTTGATTTAATTCAAAACGACAAGAGCTTACATATATACATAGTAAAGATAATACTCAACTTTCCAGAGGCAAAAGAGGCCGGAGAAGTCATCAAAATGTTGAATAAAATCCAAAATAACGAGAGAACACAAGGTAAAACACCGAGTAGTAGAGCTACACGAAAAGGAATAAAGAGGGCGCTACCGCTTTCATCAGATACACACTGGAAACGGAATAAGAGAGATGCCTTAGGAGCGGCTCTCTTTTCATTCTCGTTTCAGATTCTCGTCACTGTACCCCCTCGAAGCGTTAATACTGTTCGGGTGAAGATAGCTATGTGACGTGCAAGAATACGTCCTCTGATATTATACGATATCCTTGTGAGATTATTTAGGGATATTCGCTCCAGGGGTTAGAATTCTGGATACCTTAAGATAAAATTCTCTGGGAATATCACTGTAGTCAAATATACCCTAGAAAGCTACCTAATAGGAACTTCCATCAGGACGACATGGCCTGAGCCCAAATATATATGTATATATATATATATATATATATATATATATATATATATATATATATATATATATATATATATATATGTATATATATATATATATATATATATATATATATATATATATATATATATATATATATATATATATATATATATATATATATATATATATATATATATATATATATATATATATATATATATATATATATATATATATATATATATATATATATGTACAGGAAGGTTGGGGCATCTGGAACACCGTAGATTTAGTATAAATAGGATGGAGAAAAGCTAGCGTATCATCATACATTTATTTCCAAATTTTTGAGACTTTATGTCTCATCATCAGGGCTGTAAAATATACAAAATATACAAATTAAAAAAGACTCAGTAATAATATTAATATAAATAGAACAACGTAAAAGTTAAATAGAATCATTTAAAAAATGAAATGAAAAAAAAATTATATATATAAAATCAAAAAGTGAAGAATGCTCAAAGTACCTATCTTTTTGGAGCTAAAAAACAGAGTGACGTTGTTTGGTTTGGAAAGGAGGACGTCAACTATGCTATATATAGAACTGTGGAAGAAGTCTGACCATTTAATGGGGGCACAAGCTGTTTGATTTCTAACGACTCCAAAACAGAGAGAGAATAGTCATTGGGCGCTAGGGTGACAATGCGAAAATCCTTATATGAAAATGAAGTTTTACATCTATTACAATGTTCTCGTATGTTGGAAAATTCTTTCGTTTTCAAAGTACATCCCGTACGGTAACTGACTCCGAGATGAGAATCGATTCTGACTTTGAGCAATCTTTTGGTGGCTCCCACGTATTTCCCGATCTTACATTTCGGGCAAGTAAAGAAATATACCACCAAAGACCGCATCAAATTCGGAAGTTTATCTTTGTGGGAGAACAAAGAACCCAGAGTTTTAGGACTTTTTTCTATTAACTTAAGGTTCACAGCCGGAAAAGTTTTTTGAATGACTTTTTGTATTTGCACCTTAAATGTGTTAGAATTAATTAAAGGTATAGAGGCATATATTAATAATTTATGCACGTTCGGTACAAGTTGACGTGGCTGAAATTTATCATTTAAAAAGTTATTGACATATTTCAGGAGTATGGCTGTAGGATACAAATTGTTTTTAAAAAACTGAAGTAAAAATTGGATTTCACTATGAAAGTTATGACAGTTGGAAGATAACGTATAAGCAGGCGTAACAGCGTGGAAATACTATTTAATTTAAATATCATGGAACAACTGCTATAGAAGTTAGTACCTTGACCTGTGAACGTCTTTTTTCTAAAGACGCTTGTATTAAAACCATGTTCTGTCCTTGTAATTAAAACATCTAAAAAAGCAAGTTGGTTGTCTTGTTCATGCTCAATTGAGAAATTTATATTAGGATGTAAGCCATTGATATATTGCAAGAAGGCTTCAGCTGTTTCTCGGGACCTAAATAGAGCAATGGTGTCATCCACATATTGCTTTCAAAAGAGAAGGCGATATGATAGGGGACACCCATCCAGCATCTGTTCCTCGAAAGACCACCTAAAAGCATTAGCCATAACTGGGCCAAGTGGTAACCCCATCGAAACACCACCAACTTGTTTAAAAACGTTATTGTTAAAAAATAAAGTGAGTGTCCTGCACTGCAATTTCTAGAAGTTTCTTAAAATTATCCTTACTAAAACCATGATATAAAATATTTTCCCCGTGAAAGATCTTATCTAAAATTATGTCAACCGTCGCTTGCAACGGTATGTTCGTAAAAAGAGTTGCGACATCCAAACTCACCATATATAAGTCAACATCCTGTGGTAGAATATCAGGTACAAGGTTAGCAGAATTGAGTAAAACGTATTCATTATTTGCTGACTTTTCTCCATCCTATTTATACGTGTGTATATATATATATATATATATATATATATATATATATATATATATATATATATATATATATATATATATATATATATATATATTTTTTTTTTTTCACTATTGCTGAAAAGTTTGTCATTATTTTCTCTCTCTCTCTCTCTCTCTCTCTCTCTCTCTCTCTCTCTCTCTCTCTCTCTCTCTCTCTCTCTCTCTCTCTCAAAGAGAGAGAGTGAGAAAGTTACCGATAAAGATTGAGATAAGGGTTTTGAAAAAAAAAAATAATTTTTAGTTCCTGCGGTCATTTAATCCTCTCATGTCATCGACAGCCGAAAGAATCCCATCTGAAAGCAATTGTAATCGATGTCTCCTTGGGCAGTTCCTCATCACTCACTTCAACTCCCAATTTGATGGGAAATGCGATCCGACCGTCAGTCTTATCCTCCGGGGCAATAGCTGACGTTTTATCATTTCTCTTTCTAATAGTTTATCTCTTCGATGTTTTCCATTTATTCTTTTTTCAATTCATTGGAATTGTTTTGGTAAGATTTATGTCATATTCATTCATTATGTTCTACATTAATAATGTATATCTCATAAAATTAGTGGTTATCAATATAATGTGATTCAAGTTTTTAGGCGTATGTTTTTTTATTTATGTATGTATGTATGTATGTAAAACCTCTTTATGAACCACATATTACATGAAGCTTAATCATATATAGGTTTCTCTGTTTTGTGAACTTTTCTTATGCTGTACGTGTAATCATAAGCGCATTTATCAGTAGTTTCATTTTACCTTCAACTATCTCTGCTATCTGCTATTTTACCGTATATGTTTTTTATTCATCATCTTTACAGCAATTATGAAGTATCAGCATAATCAATATTTTTATCCATTGCCTTTGCTAATTTGATTTTGTACCGAAAATGGATAATCCCTATAGCATTTTGAGTTGTGTGCTTCCATATACAATTTAACATTCCTGAAATTTCTTTGAATAGTTTTGTAATATATGAATTTTAAATAAGCAGATATCATGTGTGTAGATTTCTGCTGTTGGAAGAAAAAATTCACGCATCAGAAAATAAAAGGTATTCTGACGTAGGAAAAATCTGTTTTCGGGTGACATAGCCATGTCCTCCTGATGGAAGTTCCCTTCGGCTGCTTCCTACTGTATAATATTTCTGCAAGTGATATTACTAGAGAATTACCGTCAGGTATCACGGGGTTCCAACCCCATAAAACGATTATCCGTAGATATCGTGTATAACCAGGGACGTATCCTAAGATAACCATAGATATCTGCAACCCGAATAGACTTTACATAGTCTAATCCTCTAAGGAGAAGGATAAGTGAGGAGCTGTTACATATCCTCTCACCTTTCGGTGCCCCCATACGTCTCTGGCGCCTTATTCCTCATCGCAGCGGAACTACTGTGAAAAAAGGAGCATCCTACAAGGAATTGGGGAGAGACGCAGTAACGGGTGAGCCATCAGGTCGACATGGCCAACTCTCCCAAAAATAGATTTTTCCTACGTCAAAATCCATTTTTCTGAGGGGCTCGAGCCATGTCGTCCAGATGTAAGTGTACCAGAGAATTACCTATTACTCGGTAAGAGGCCCCGAAGAAAGATGCTAATACCGAAATACGCCTACCTGATTACTCCGTCAAAGCTTAGGTATCAAACTCTACCTTTATTGCCGAACAATAATAAAGCTGTATTTGATTAATATGATGACCTGTTAAGAAGGCAGAACAGGTCCAATCACCACATTCCACAATGGGGAAGACATCCAATATTAATGGTGAGATGTCAAACAGCTAAAACCGTAGTAGGCTCAGTGAGTAAAAAGTATTGAGCAAATACTCATAATAAATAAATAATTAAGCCTGTTCAGGAAGGCTGAACATCAATAGGCACAGTAATTTTATTGCTACTAAAAAAGAAAGTATTGCTCTGGCGTTGGCAGCCCGTAAGTATATGCAGAGGAGATATATCATACCGGGAACACGTGATTTTATAAAACAGAAAACTACTATTTGCCAATGAAGCAAAAGACATTTTACCTCTTTATTATATACTGAAAGCTGTAATTAGGAAGAATATTTATTTTTCTAGTTGACATTTGCTACTATCTGAACTTATATTGCAATTATAAAGTATTTTCTTTTCTTTTTTTACTTGATTCTAAGTCAGAAATAAGATTAATGCATTCTAATGAATGATATTGAAGTTTTATATATGAAAAGGCAATGTAAACTTCTCGACCTATAGAATGGCCCATCGGTCTGTGCTTGAACAAAATACATTCGTATCTCTCTCTCTCTCTCTCTCTCTCTCTCTCTCTCTCTCTCTCTCTCTCTCTCTCTCTCTCTCTCTCTCTCTCTCTCTCTCTCTCTCTAACAGCCACTTTTGCTAGATTGGTAAATTCCGCTTCACGTTGGGTAATCTAGGCAAGTATTTGGAGTAATAAAAATCGTCATAGAGAGTCAAACTCATTCAAATTTAATTATAAAATGAGTAAATACTTCTCGGTTATATGTAGCCAACTAATGCTTCAGTAACTAAGTTTCCTTTATTTTATTTATGTTGCTATAATATATTACATTTCCAGAAGAAAAAAATATAGATTAGTTTTAAACAGCTTACGTTTTACTTATAATATATATGAAATATATATGCTCGTAGGTGTGCTTCCTTGAAACAGAAACTTAATTTAATGTTTCAGGGCTTATTCTTCCCACTATGATAATTATTTGGGGACACCAGTTTAATGTATTTTCCATCTACCTCTATCCTGTGTCATTCATCCCATTCTCTTTTATACCCTCATATCATCCCCAATACAATCTTTCCACCTGCCCATAGGTCATCCTCTCCATGTTCCATTTACTTTTACGTCCATCACATCTCTTTCCACGTGTTGCTCCTTTCTCCTCATCAGGTTGCCATAGCATCTTAACCTTATCCCTTTCCTTTTTTGGTGAAGCATCATTGACTTCAACTGTACCCCTAAGATGCTCATTATGGTTGCTTCACTCATCCTCCTAATTATCCTCATCTCAGTTATGTCCAAATTATCTCTCTCAATGTTCTTTAGTGCTGCTGCTTCCAGTTCACTTTGCATTGCGGGTCAAACAACTGCTTTGTGCCGTTGCCCTTTAATCAAATGTGAATTTTTCTTTTACGTATGACACCAGACACTTTCTTCTAGTTGCTCCAACCACACTGAATTCGGTTGTTAATTTCCTTATCTATGACACTGAGCCAATGTACTTGAATTCATGAATCTTTTTTATGTTTCCTCCATCTGTTTTGATTGTGGTTTGCAGGTCGCCGTTCGTTTCGACTGCCATATATTGTGTTTATTTCCTATTTCCCCATAACCCTCTACTCTCAATGATATATATCCATATTTCAAGCTTCATTCCCTACTTCTCACCTAAAAACACTATATCAACTGCATAGAACAAAACATCATGGCTGCTCCTCCATGAAATCCTCGGTCAAGAAATTTAAGATAGTTTTGAACAAAAATAAATAAAACAAATTTCCACCTCGGTATCTTTTATTTGTAATAATTCGGTACTATTATTAATATTACTACTACCATCAGCACTATTAGTGATATAATATTTTTGAAATAATATTGATAGAGAAATTATTATGACTAGAGAAGAAAAAGGTTAAGAACTAGAGAAAGAAAAATAAACGGATGGAATCTTTTTTTTCAGTCATTAAACACTTTTTGTCTGGAATGCATTAAATATTTTTTGAGAGCTCCGGGTAGATTTTCTATAGAAAAAGAGTTAAGACTTTTGGAATTAAAGGAAATCCAATGAAAATAAAATGACGAAAAATATTTCAATAAACTTCTCTTCTTTTTTTTTTTACATGTACATATAAATGCTTTTATACATCGGTATTCTTACATATATTTCTGTTGATTTTGAATTGATACTTAAAAATGAATAATGATTTCAAAAATATATGGAGTCTTTCGAATTTCCTCCTACACTCCCTCGCCCATATCCATTCAACGTGTATGTCACGTCACTTCAATGTACCGAGATCCGTAATTGATTTTTGTGATAACTAAGGTGTATTTAGTCGAAGATGAATTGATTATATAAACCTTCTAAGCAGTATAGAGGCATAATGTGTTCGTAATATCTTATGGGGTAGAACCAAATAACATAAAATAGACAAATATGAAAATAGCAACAGCGACTCTAACTACATAAAATTTACTTAATTTACCTTCCACCTAAGACGGGAATGTATGAAAACTACGATTAACCAACTCTCCCATATAAAAGTAAAGTGTGTGTGTTAAATGTGAATAAGATGAACACCAGCTCTGTACCTAAAATTTTCGCTTATTATCCTATATGCGATATGAATAGCATTAATAGAGTGAGAAATGTGGAGATTAATAGAAATAAAGAAGTAATAAAAAGGTTTCAGTAGATGAGAAGATAGAAGGAAAAATTCTAAGTAGTTCACTTGCTTGGACAAAATATATGATAATAGTTACTAAATAAACATTAAATTCTAAGTTCTCGGAAGCAGGAGGAAAGATGTGCCAAGGAAAGATGGGTATAGTATGGTCTGTTGAAGAGCTTTCTGTATAGCTCTAGAAAAACACCAATATTTTAAGGTAGTTGTTCATCATAGATGTTCCTCAGATAAATAATGAAAGTAGGAGTAACTGTTAAGTCTTAATTTGATTCAAACCACCTATTTCTCCAAACTATATGTTATATAGAAAAAAAAATCAAATGATGCGGGTGTATGTGCAATGCATATATAATAGAAAGTTGTGCAATGTAATAGAATATTTAATGAACATACTTTGCTAAATTTACATTATAAAGAACCCCGCTTAGGGAATAATCCTTTAATATGTCTAGAAAACTGCAGTTTTAGGACACTACTTTAGCGGCCTTAAACATAGTTTTATGGGCTAAGCAGTATTGATAATAAAACTAGGTTTTCAGGGAAAAGAGTATTTCTTTTCCAAATGAACTTTTTATTTTTTCCTATCCGGGGGATATAAGAGGAAATGTTCGGTCGCCATGAGGTTTACTCTCTTTGAAATTTCATGAAATATTCTAAATTTTGCAGCTTCACAAACAAGTGACATGAATATGATAGCCTACTTAGTTATTGTTCCCGCTCCCACCCGAAGAAAATAACTTTTTATGGTTACATTCAGAATGTTATAGTTATCAAGCACTTGGTAACCAGATAATTATAATCTTCTGCGTTTATTGATGTTATTGTAGTTATTATCATTTTAATGGCGTCGGTAACACAAATAAGAAAAATAAAATGCACGGATAAGAATATAAATAAAATTGATTAGAGATTTGTCTATAGAAGGAGAAAAGTAAGTAAGATGAAAATGAATATAAAGTAAAATAGATAAGATATACACAAAAACATCAAATAGGAATGTAAATTAGATAAGGTGGATCCATCAATTATGAAACCAGAATAGTCAACAAATCGCTGGAAAAGTATTTCGATAAAAATAAAATTTCTAAACCTCCAATGATTCACCTTCTTCTTCTTCTTCCTACATTAATGGGTCGGTCGTCTGAAGCAACCACTACAGTACCATCGGTCAAAAGCATCCTCTCAACCCCAGATCATCCTTCACCTTATATTGTCATCTGATGCTCTACCTTCCTCTTGATCGTCTTCCCAAAATAGGTTCCCCTAAGCCCTTCTCACTCCCTCCCCACAATCCCTCCTCAATACGTGTCCATATCATCCAAGTCATGACACTCTTATCACCTATGTAATTTTTACCACGCTTTCCATTTTTTTTTAACTGATATCTCCAAATAAGTAAAAGTGTATTCTGTAATTGAATGATTGCATAAATGACACTTCTAGTTCCCTTTGGTATTGGATCTTTTATGAGTAACGATCGTTGTTGGGTCTCCCATAAGAGAAGGTAATAATATTGTGATGAACTACCTATCTTTTATTAGGCGATTAGCGTTGTTTCGGAAAATTTGATTTTGCTGAAAGGGCAACTTTTATCAGACGAGATAAGAGTAATGCAATATTATGAAGCCTCAAAACATATTTGCCTTATGGCGACGAAGAAATAGAACATTCAGCTTAAGATTTTTTTTTTTACGTATATATTCTAAAATATATACATATCACCTACTATGGCATAGTTCTAAACATATTTTGCCATTATTAATACCACTTTCATATTTCACAGAATATAGTTAGATAGTGATTATGTTTACACCATCACAATTCAACCTCATGAAAAATTAAATAACCAATTAATAGCGATTCTATTTAATAATTACGAAAGTCACACAGCAATGTAAAAGGATTTTCTTTCTCTATAAGCAATCTATTTTTTCCATACTATTACTAAGAATCAAAAACCTCCCAAAATGAAATGTGATAGCTTGGTGATTTGTAGTGAGTCGTGTCTTTCGAAAATTGATGAGTCTCACGAAATTTATGACAGCCTTCACGCTCAATATAATTTTCATAGCGTCTATAAAATTGGTTTATGTCAACAGACACTGTTTAGGTACCAGGCTGGTGATTGTTTTCATTTAGATGTAAATAATTCTGACTGTGTAGTATGATTACTTAAAAAGAAAAAAAAAAATTGAATTTAAAACAAATGTTATACAAATATGGGTAACTCAATATTTGAATTATTAAAGTTTATCTCTTCATTAAGAGTGATAAATTTGATAACTTGAATATGAACAAAATTCCTTATAGTAATATATATATATATATATATATATATATATATATATATATATATATATATATATATATATATATATATATATATATATATATATATATATGGTGCGATGTTTATATCATCTTACCTAGATGTGTTGACGTTTTTCTCAGCAAAATTTTACATGAATGTAAAAATAACTTTATATGTATCACAAATGGTTGGAACATAGACTGTATCGTTGAATCTCGGTTGTTTTCATTATTTCAGATTCATATGTTACAGTTTAATGAATATAAGCCTATAAATGATAGCCAACAAATTGTGTCCATTGAGCTCCTTGAATGCTAAGCCTCACTTAAAATTAAAACGCTTCTAGTTAAAAGATCCGAATCTAAAATGGAGCATTCATTTCCTAAGTAGTATGATAAGATTTTTGCCCTGTGATCCAGCAATTGGGCTTGTATGTATGTATGTATGTATGTATGTATGTATGTATGTATGTATGTTTATTACATATATATGACCGTGCAAGGCGGTATATCTTATCATATTAATTAAAGAAAAATCTAATCGTAAAACAACCACTAAAATAATGTTTTCTTTATCAAATATGAAAATTACACTACGCTATCTGAAACCCATCAATGAACAGTTCTGATCCAGAATGTTTTTTCCCGTTTGATTTATCTTTTTTATCATTATTACTATTTTCTTTATTATCAGGTAAGCTTCAACCCTATATATGAAAGTAGGAAACCATAGCGGAACAATATTCAAGTGAGGAATAGAAATCAAGAAATATATAAACCACAAGAAAAGTGATGAACAATTTATATAAAATAGTTTAATCATATCATTGTTTTGGCCTTATTGGTAACATCTAAACCTAGTGTTTGTCAGTCGAGGGTTCGAGTCCTGTTCAGACTCCTTTAATGTCATTATTGTGTGCAACCTAACTATACTTTTGAGATAAGGTTGGGGGGTTTGGGAGAGCCTATAGGTCTATCTGTGAAGTCATAATAGCCATTGCCTGGTTCTCCGTGGTCCTAGCTTGTGTGGGGAGGGGAGTTGGGCGATGATCAAAGAATATGTGGTCAATTCTTCACACAAGAAACTATCGGATAGGATTCTCATTTTGGAAATTATAAAGCAAATGGATAGGGTTCCGTGTTGGTCCACACAAGAAACTATCGGATAGGATTCTCAATTTGGAAATTATAAAATAAATGGATAGGGTTCCATGTTGGTCCAGACAAGAAACTATTGGATAGGATTCTCATTGAGGAAATTATAAAGCAAATGGATAGGATTCCGTGTTGGTCCAGACAAGAAACTATCGGATAAGATTCTCAATAGGGAAATTATAAAGCAAATGGATAGGGTTCCGTGTTGGTCCAGACAAGAAACTATCGGATAGGATTCTCATTTTGGAAATTATAAGGCAAATGGATAGGGTTCCGTGTTGGTCCAGACAAGAAACTATCGGATAGGATTCTCATTCTGGAAATTATAAAGCAAATGGATAGGGTTCCGTGTTGGTCCACACAAGAAACTATCGGATAGAATTCTCATTTTGGAAATTATAAAACAAATGGATAGGGTTCCATGTTGGTCCAGACAAGAAACGATCGGATAGGATTCTCATTGGGGAAATTATAAAGAAAATGGATAAGATTCCTTGTTGGTCCAGACAAGAAGATCAGATAGAATTTTCATTGGGGAAATTATAAAACAAATGGATAGGGTTCCGTGTTGGTCCAGACAAGAAACGATCGGATAGGATTCTCATTGGGGAAATTATAAAACAAAGGGATAGGGTTCCGTGTTGGTCCACACAAGAAACTATCGGATAGAATTCTCATTTTGGAAATTATAAAACAAATGGATAGGGTTCCATGTTGGTCCAGACAAGAAACGATCGGATAGGATTCTCATTGGGGAAATTATAAAGAAAATGGATAAGATTCCTTGTTGGTCCAGACAAGAAGATCAGATAGGATTTTCATTGGGGAAATTATAAAACAAATGGATAGGGTTCCATGTTGGTCCAGACAAGAAACGATCGGATAGGATTCTCATTGGGGAAATTATAAAGAAAATGGATAAGATTCCTTGTTGGTCCAGACAAGAAGATCAGATAGGATTTTCATTGGGGAAATTATAAAATAAATGGATAGGGTTCCGTGTTGGTCCAGACAAGAAACTATCGGAGAGGATTCTGATTGGGGAAATTATAAAACAAAGGGATAGGGTTCCGTGTTGGTCCAGACAAGAAAATATCGGAAAGGATTCTCATTGGGCAAATTATAAAAACAAGGGATAGGGTTCGGTGTTGGTCCAGACAAGAAGCTATTGGATAGGATTCTCATTGGGGAAATTATAAAACAAATTGATAGGGTTCCGTGTTGGTCCACTCAAGAAACTATCGGATAGGATTCTGATTGGGGAAATTAAAAAACAAAGGGATAGGGTTCTGTGTTGGTCCAGACAAGAAACCATCAGATAGGATTCTCTTTGGGGAAATTATAAAACAAAGGGATAGGGTTCCGTGTTGGTCCAGACAAAAAAAATATAGGAAAGGATTCTCATTGGGGAAATTATAAAACAAAGGGATAGGGTTCCGTGTTGGTCCAGAAAAGAAACTATCGGATAGGATTCTCATTGGGGAAATTATAAAACAAATTGATAGGGTTCCGTGTTGGTCCAGACAAAAAAATATAGGAAAGGATTCTCATTGGGGAAATTATAAAACAAAGGGATAGGGTTCCGTGTTGGTCCAGAAAAGAAACTATCGGATAGGATTCTCATTGGGGAAATTATAAAACAAATTGATAGGGTTCCGTGTTGGTCCACTCAAGAAACTATCGGATAGGATTCTGATTGGGGAAATTAAAAAACAAAGGGATAGGGTTCTGTGTTGGTCCAGACAAGAAACCATCAGATAGGATTCTCTTTGGGGAAATTATAAAACAAAGGGATAGGGTTCCGTGTTGATCCAGACAAGAAACCATCTGATAGGATTCTTATTGGGGAAATTATAAAAAAATTGATAGGGTTCCGTGTTGGTCCAGACAAGAAAATATCGGATAGGATTCTGATTGGGGAAATTATAAAGCAAAGAGATAGGGTTCCATGTTGGTCCAGAAAAGAAAATATCGGATAGGATTTTGATTGGGGAAATCATAAAGCAAATGAATAGGGTTTCGTGCTTGTCCAGACAAGAATATCGGATAGATTCTCATTGGGGAAATTATAAAACAAATTGATAGGATTACGCGTTGGACGACATAAGAAAATATCGGATAGGATTCTCATTGGGGAAATTATAAAACAAATGGATATGGTTCCGTGTTGGTCCAGACAAGAAACTATCGGATAGGATTCTCATTGTGGAAATTAAAAAATAAAAGGATAGGGTTCAGTGTTGGTTCACATAAGAAAATATCAGATAGGATTCTCATTGGGGAAATTATAAAATAAATGGATGAGGTTCGGTGTTGGTCCAGACAAGAAAAAATCGGATAGGATTCTGATTGGGGAAATTATAAAACAAAGGGATAGGGTTCCGTGTTGGTCCAGACAAGAAACTATCGGATAGGATTCTCATTGGGGAAATTATAAAGCAAATGGATAGTGTTCCGTGTTGGTCCAGACAAAAAAATTATCGGATAGGATTCTCATTGGGGAAATTATAAAACAAAGTTATAGGGTTCCATGTTGATACAGACATGAAACTATCTGATAGGATTCTTATTGGGGAAATTATAAAGCAAATGGATAGGTTTCCGTGTTGGTCCAGACAAGAAACTATCTATTAGGATTCTCAATGGGGAAATTATAAAATAAATGGATAGGGTTCCGTGTTGGTCCAGACAAGAAAATATCGGATAGGATTCTGATTGGGGAAATTATAAAACAAAGAGATAGGGTTCCGTGTTGGTCCAGACAAGAAACTATCGGATAAGACTCTCATTGGGGAAATTATAAAACAAAGGGATAGGGTTCCGTGTTGGTCCAGACAAGAAACTATCGGATAAGACTCTCATTAGGGAAATTATAAAACAAAGGGATAGGGTTCTGTGTTGGTCCAGACAAGAAACTTTTTGATAGGATTCTCATTTGGGAAATTATAAAGAAAATGGTTATGGTTCCGTGTTGATCCAGACAAGAAAATATCGGACAGGATTCTCATTGGGGAAATTATAAAACAAAGGGATAGGGTTCCGTTTTGGTCCAGACAAGAAACTATCGGATAGGATTCTCATAGCGGAAATTATAAAACAAATGGATAGGGTTCCGTTTTGGTCCGGACAAGACAATATTGGACAAGTTTCTGATTGGGGAAATTATAAAACAAAGGGATATGGTTCCGTGTTGGTCCAGACAAGAAAATATCGTATAGGATTCTGATTGGGGAAATTATAAAACAAAGGGATAGGGTTCCGTGTTGGTCCAGACAAGAAACTATATGATAGGATTCTCATTGGGGAAATTATAAAGCAAATGGATATGGTTCAGTGTTGGTCCAGACAAGAAAATATCGGATAGAATTCTCATTGGGGAAATTATAAAACAAAGTGATAAGGTTCCGTGTTGGTCCAGACAAAAAACTTTCGGATAGGATTCTCATTGGGGAAATTATAAAACAAATGGATAGGGTTCCGTGTTGGACCAGACAAGAAAATATCGGATAGGATTCTCATTGGGGAATTAAAAAACAAAGGGATAAGGTTCCGTGTTAGTCCAAACAAGAAACTATCGGATAGGATTCTCATTGGGGGAAGTTATAAAACAAAGGGATAGGGTTCTGTGTTAGTCCAGACAAGAAAGCAGGCAAATGATTCAATTTCGTTATTTTAGGTATACGAGAAATTTTAAGTGTAACAGAAAGATCAGTTTGCCATCGTGAAACCCATCAAAATATTATGAAGATATATATCGTGAGTAAGTTTATATGTTCATATAGGATAGTAAAAAAGATACTGAAAAAGGAAAATTATTTATTTCTTCGCCTTATATTATGAAAAAGTTGGATAACGATCATTTGGCCTTTATAGCATATATTTAATTCAGATTTATTTAAAGGGAGTATATCTTACAGAAATAATTTCATAGATACTACAAACAAGGTCTTGCTAATTGCATCAGTCTGTTATGGTGTAATAAATGATTAATGACTAGTAGCCATAAATAAAAGGTAATTTTACATTAAGTGCAGGAAAACTGAGCAGTACTCTTAAGCTTACCCAAAAGAGATTTCAGATAATTTTCCCCATGTTCAAATCATTCTATCGACCAGTTCCGCAGCACAAGAGTTATCTCTAAGGAAATGATGATACGTATTCTCACATCAGAAGTTTCGATGACACTTTAGAAATGAGAGATTTATGTAAAGAAAATTCCATGTGCAATCTTATTAAGTTTTTTTTTTCTTTTTTATAATATAGGTCCATGTTTATGTTCATATCTCGTAAATTACTGTTTCTGTTGAAAATCTTAGAACAGCTTGAGAACTAAGTCAATACAATTCGTTCTTCAGTTGTTGTTGAGAACATTAAGATTTAGTGTCACTACCTTTATAATTATAGCAGTAATTTTTTCAATGTTTTTTAAAGTAAATTATGCCAGTGAACTCAAGTATTAACTGCATGAAACAATTCTGTTTGACGGATTTATTTTGTTTGCAAAAAAAAATTCGACAGACAAAAATAATAGCAGACACGTTCGAGGATACAAAATATCTATAAGGTTTTTATTTTTGTCAGACCTGGGAGGAGCGATCATGAGAAGTAAAATATGTCAGTTTTGTTTATATTCTCTTTTTTTTTTTTTTTTTTTTTTTTTTTTTTTTTTTTTCTGGACCATATCAAAATCAATAAAACGCTAATACCCAAAAGTACCGACCACTTTTTCTAGACATTTTTTTTAACAATAGCTTGGAAATATAGATTACCCTTAAAGGTCTCGTGTTCGGCTTACCTTAATGACGATACTTGGTGTAAAATGTCCTAAGGATAAAAAGCTATCTAATCTTCTACCAGTGCGCACAATTTACCAACTAAATAACACAGCTCAGTTGTTTATAGAGAGTCGAAAGTGTATAGCCAATGGGAAATATAATCTCTAAGAAAGAAAATATATATAGATTATGAAGCTTCCCCTTGTGCTACTAAAACAATACACCAACTCAATTTACTATATTTCATGCCGACATGTATGTATATATATATATATATATATATATATATATATATATATATATATATATATATATATATATATATATATATATATATATAGAGAGAGAGAGAGAGAGAGAGAGATACATACATACATACATACATACATACATACATACATACATACATACATACATACATAGATATCCACTTTGCAACGAGTGAAAACACTTGTGTTCTTAATGTGACCTACCTATCCTTTCTCAGTATCTCTAAGACACCACACCAGATCAACTATACTTTATCCTAAATGGTGGTAGGTGAAAGAAGATTTATTTAATGTTTTTTTTTTTTCTTTATTTTTTTCTGTGATTCGAACATAATGCACCTTATTAACAATAGAGTACCCCTGGAAGTAGATGTAGGCGTTTGATGTCAATGGAAATGTTTCGAATATCTCACGGAAAGCTTCTTGCATATTCTAATCTATTCCGTGGCGGATTAATTACAAGAGAAAATTGTCTTATAAGGTTTTAAAGGTCACTATTTACCAATGAGGTCTTCGGAATACTAACTATCAGTGTTTTTCGGTTTGTCTTTATTCATTAGGTAGAACGAATTAGATAAAAAAGATTAATCGCGGTACAATAATTGGAAGTTAGAAAGTAAAATTTACATCACATAACCTAATAACTTCTGAATTAATTATGTAATTTTTCTGACGCAGAAATTCTCATTCATTTTCAATTTCTATGACCTCGAAATATCTGTCTGTGCTTTATAAAGGAGTTCATGTCATTATATTATCTACTGAGTTTACACCATATATCACCTGTATAATGTTTTTTTTTAGGCTGATATCCTCCATGATGGATCCAATTGCTCCCAACTAGATCTTTAGAGTGAGAGAGCAACCTAACAAGAGAACTATATCCTTCAAATGGCTATTCTGAGGTGCATCAAGAACGATCTCACTTGTTTTCCAATGCAGTGTCTTGTAAAATGTTATTTTTGTTGTGATACCATATTTTACTGCTTGCTTATAAATAAATGCCATTGTGAACAGAAGGCAGCTCTTGTCACCCAAGTGTAAGTTAATCATTCAAACATGGGAAGATACATAACTGAGGACTGGCCAGGGGGTATGTACCCCCTGCTGAATTATATGAGATATGAGATTAAAGCTCTGTTGATGGACCTTGATGCTTATGGAGGTGTTGACCCAAATGGTATTTTTCCTTTGTTTTTTATAAAGACAGCAGATTTCTTAGCTCCAAAGTTATCTGTTATTTTGCGCAAGTTAGCAAGAAGAGGAGTTTTTAGCACTAGTTGGAGAATTGGAAATGTTACTCCTCTATGTAAATGTGTTTGTGGTAGCTCAAGTCCCACTGATTACCGCCCAATTTCCATAACTCCCATATTATCTAAAGTTTTTGAACGTCTTCTGGCAAAACGTCTTAATAGGTTTGCTGAAGGTAATCATCTACTCCCTAGTTTGCAATTTGGTTTTCGTAAAGGCCTTGGAGCATGTGATGCCCTTCTTACAATCTCCAATGCTGTACAGAAATCCCTTGATTGTGGTCGGGAAGTTCGTATGATTGGCCTTGATTTCAGTGCTGCCTTTGACCGTGTTAATCATGAGGCCCTTGTTTTCAAACTGAAACAGTTGGGAGTGGGTGGGTCGTTTCTTAGCATTATTATTGATTTTTTAAGTAATAGATCTCAAAGAGTTGTTGGTGATGGGCACCATAGTGATTATAGGAAGGAATGTGATATCCGGTGTTCCACAGGGTAGTGTTCTTGGCCCATTACTTTTCATACTATATACACATGACATGTGGTTTGGCCTAGAAAACAAGCTTGTTGCATATGCAGATGATGCTACTCTCTTTGCATCAATTCCATCCCCTGAATGTAGATCTAGGGTTGGTGAATCCCTTAATAAATATTTAGCTAGAATTAGTGCATGGTGCAAATTATGGGGTATGAAGTTGAATACTAACAAAACTCAAAGTATGATTGTAAGTAGGTCAAGGACGGTGGTTCCTCAACATCCGGATCTCAGTATTGATAATGTTTCTTTAAATATGTATGACTCTTTCAAAATTTTAGGTGTGATTCTCGACAGTAAATTTACTTTTGAGAAACATATATGGTATGTGTCTTCTTCAATTTCACAAAAAATAGGCTTATTGAGAAAGTCTTTCAAGATGTTCGGTGATCAATCTATTCTGAAGAAGTGTTTTAATTCTTTCATTCTACCTTGTTTTGAGTATTGTTCTCCTGTCTGGTCTTCAGCTGCTGATTCTCATCTTAATTTGTTGGACAGAAACTTACGGTCTATTAAATTTCTTATTCCTGATCTAGATATTAATCTCTGGCACCGTCGTTCAATTAGTTCATTATGCATGTTGCATAAGATTTTTCACAACTCTGATCATCCTTTACATTCAGATCTCCCTGGACAATTCTATCCTGTTCGTAATACTAGGCAGGCAGTTAATTCTAATAGCCAGGCCTTCTCCATCACGAGGCTCAATACTACGCAGTACTCTAGAAGTTTTATTCCAGCTGTGACCAAGTTGTGGAATGATCTTCCTAATCGGGTGGTTGAATCAGTAGAACTTCAAAAGTTCAAAGTTGGAGCAAATGCTTTTTTGTTGACCAGGCGGACATGAGTCTTTTTATAGTTTATTTATGACATATTTGTTTTTGATGTTGTTGATAGTTTATTATATGACATGTCTGTTTTGACATAGTTTCTTATTTTAGAATGATTTATTGTTAATTTGTTCTCTTCATTTATTTATTTCCTTATTTCCTTTCCTCACTGGGCTATTTTTTCCTGTTGGAGCCCCTGGGCTTATAGCATCTTGCTTTTCCAACTAGGGTTGTAGCTTGGATAGTAATAATAATAATAATAATAATAATAATAATAATAATAATAATAATAATAATACTAGACCAGTTTCGAGTATACTTTTTAAAGCTTAAGTATAGTTCCCATAAAATATCCACTGTTTGGTCATATTTTTTTTTTTTTTTTAAACACTTCCTTTTGGCAGGCATGGTTGACAAAGCGATAGCCCACTATGTCAATCATTGTGTTCACCACATATTTAAGTTTTGAAACAATTTGTCCTGGAATTACCTGTCTTCTTTTTTACCTGGTGTCAAGGCTGTTGTTATCCCAATCCCATGGAAGAATATTATGATCAACGTTGAAAGCAGCAAACAGAACAGTCACATCTGGATCAATACCACCACCCAAAATATCTACAGCAGCATTTTTTCATTATCTCAGAGCCTCTCTATATGATGAGCAAAATCCCATCTAATGCAAATCATTCACAAAGAACCTTGGACGATACAATTGATTGGTTTGTAAGGCAAGACTTATCTGAATTGGGGATAGAACAGTTCGAGTACGCACTGCCTAAGTGATTGACTGTCCAACCCCTGCAACATTTTGACTCTTATCAGTCCCTATAAACAAAATATCCAGTATTGCATAAAGGCTATCTGAAAGATTCTTCAATGCAATATCAAGTTTTAGCATATCTGTTCCTGGATATTGGTCTTTAACAGAGGGAACTTCAGTTCTTATATACTTTTTGATATGTCGAGCTGTAGTCTTGGTAATTCTTCTCTTCTGAGACCCTCATTAGTGTCCTAACACACTTGGAGTGTGATCAAAAGATGTGGGAACTAGCTCCCCTTATTGTAATAATGTCATTTAGGACTATTGGAAATATCACGTCCGGATCGTAAGTTCCCATCCCTGGAGTGGTGATATACACAGTCGGCTTCATGGAAGTCACAAGCATAGTACTAAATTCAACCTTTCACTGTAATATCCCAGTCATCCGAAGTGTCACTAAAACACAGCAATATTGTTTTAACAAAATGATCTGTCTTCACAAACTGAAACCTGAGGCGTTAAATGTAACATTAGTCTCACAAAGAAGACAATTGGATTTGCTAATAAATGGTCCAGTAATTGACCAGGCCTTTCTTTTAAGCCATGGTTCACTTTAGTTCTTATCTAATGCATTTTTAATGTCATGTGGGTTTGTATAATGCTTACGACAATTTGAATGAACCACGCAACCAGCTGTCCCAATAATGCTGTCACCTCTTTTAGCACTTTAATGATTTTACTAGCACCCTTTTCGCAAACTTGAACTGCATCATCTTGGCTCTCTATTTCTTTCTTGCAGTATGTGCATGTTCGTGGGTAGACATCAATGGTACTCATTTTGGTCCTATTTGAGGTTAAAAGTCAGTGAGACATATGATGGAACCTGAAAAAAGTGTATAATAGATAAACAGTGATTTTGTTCTCCCAATAATCAAAATTCCATTATTTCAATACTTCCATTGTATTACTCGACCCTCAATACCTAGGTATAGACATCATAATGATCATTCCAAAGTAAATGATAAAAAAGAAAAAAAATTTGCTTATTAGTTTATTAGCGGCCATCTTAGATTTGACAGCTTTCCAATGGTTAGGGTTTAGTAAACTTTTATTATATCATTTTCCACATCAAATAGTATCAGAATCAGTTTAAAAACCTTTTCTAGCAATTTTTGTAGGTTCAAGGGTTTTTTTACATATCTGTACTCGACTTATACGGAGAAAGGGGGTGCATCATATAAGACATGCCATGAAATACAGGTCAGACTTTAACAAGATTCACATTTAAAAAAAATAGTCTTACTCCTAAAGATTTTGATTTTAATAGGTTTTGAGGATATATATACAGTATATATATTTTTGTGCTCAAGCCATGTCGTACTGATGGAAGTTCCTAAGGTAGCTTCCAGAGGGATATATTATACTACAGTGATAATCCCAGAGATTTAACCTTCAGGTTCCAGAATTCCAAAACCTAGAGCGAATATCCTTAAAATTTTCTCAAGGATATCACATAATATCAGAGGTTGCATTCTTGACACGCCACATAGCAATCTGCACCTCTAATAGCCCTTACGCTTCGAGTGGGACGTGGCAAAATAATAGAAGAGGGGCCGTAACAAGATTACTCCCGTTCCCGTACTACTATTGACCACCACCCCAGTGCCATTCCCAAGATGGCGGACATTCCTAATTTTGTAGCGATTTTGCTGAGTGGTGTTCCCTTTTGATCTAACTTTTCAATTGATTTTCAAGGATTTTATTATGGATTCTCCAACTTCTTTCGCCTTCGGAAAGTTGAGTATTGGCTCTTTACAATGAATAATTTTTAGCTCCCCTTTCACAGTGAAATTTGAGTAATTTATTGTGTTTAGAGCTAGCCTGTACCGCAGGCGCTATGAGCGCTGTTGCTCGTTGAGCATGTTATTTAGGTAGCAGAACCACTTCCTGGTTTTTTAATAGCATCATATATCATTAATTAATTATTCAATTATGTTAGCTATTTATGCAATATATTCTTGTAAAGATATTTACATTGTGCATATTTTTCTTTTCCCTGTCGATCATATAGTTAGAGTCTCGGAGAGTGAGGTAACCGAGATCTCGTCTCGCCTAGGTAATCTAACCTAGGCGTGTTATTACACGTTTAGACATTCCCTGGTTACCCTTGTGTATGGTGATTTCAATTATGCAGAGATGGGTATCTCTTTAAATTTGGTTGAAACTTAACACCTCTCAAAAAAGGGAGATTTAAGGGTAATCCCTCTTCCCTCTGAGTGTAGCCTCAGGCTACAACCTTAGCAGGTCGGCCTCAAATTCTTAATCCAGGCATGACTTTCCTACGTTTTTTTCTGCCCTTCCTATGTAACCACAAATGCAGGTTAATGGAGTTTGGGCCAGAATCTCAGAGTATTTAGTCTGTGGTCGGTAGCTACCTGGCAAGATGAATAAAATTCTTTTGCTACGTTAGGTTACCGACATAGGAGGCTAGACCTCCCTAGGCCACTCCTGAAGGGTCTGTACGATATGACCCTTCTTACTGTGACCTAGCAGACTATTCCTGTGTTAGTGGACCCTAGGCTTAGGAATAGAATTCTTCTAATGCTTAGGGGACACTGGCATTACAACCCCGTTTCCTTACCATTAGAGGTGGTGGCAAGGGTGCTACCAACCTCTTAATCGTATTAATCTAACCCTAGGCTAAGGAAAATAATTCTTTAGCCACATGGGATAGTTTTAATACAGGAACGGAGTTTGTTAGGTGGGGCAGGACCCTCCTTTCCCTTCCCTTCTATCCCTTTATGTTAGCGAATCCCGGAAACCTTACTGTTACCGGTGGGTTGCCGGGATCGACCAGACTCCCCCTCTTACGGTTGACAGCTGCCGGCCGGCATTCATGACAGCCGCCGGCCGGCAGTCATGACAGCTGCCAGCCGGCAGTCTTAACATCTGTTGGCCGGCAGTAGTGACAGCTGTGAGCTGCCGGCCATATTAGTTGCCAGCCGACAGTAAAGACTACTGCCGACTGGCAATCATGGCTACTGCCGGCCGGCAGTCATGGGAACTGATTGCAGGCAACCAGGGCAGCTGCTGGCCATGTTGGCTGTAAGTGGGAAGTCCCTTCTGTTTACAAAGGTTCTTCAGTTCTTTCTTGAACTGCTAACAACATTGGCTACTGCCGGGGTACTGCCTACTAGGCCGGCACAGAATGGTGCCTACTCAACCGGCAACACGCCGACTGTACTGATAATAGCGGCCGGCACGGCAGTACTGGTCAGTGGTGCCGGCCAGCAAGGTTTAGACAGATCCATGCCTGCGACAGTACTGTAGCTGGATGGAAGCTTGAGTTTTATATTCTCCCCTTCCATTTGAACCTTCTTTCTGGAGAAGGTAGTAAAAGTAGACTTTTCAATATTAAACTTACCCGATAATCATGTAGCTGTCAACTCCGTTGCCCGACAGAATTCTATGGAGGGATACGCCAGCTATCACAATACTAGAAGGGGGTGTACTTACCAGCGCCACCTGTGGCCAGGTACTCAATCATTTGTTGTTGACACCTCCTCAATTATTCCTCTGTCGTGCTTCCGGCTAGACGTTCTGGGATACGCTCATGGTCTTCGAGTTTATTCATGGATATTTGGTGAAGTATTCTCTTAGATTAACGGCTGTCGCATACTGGAATACTTTTTATATTAGCTAGTTAGCTTTTATATAAACTCTGATTAACGGTTAATGAATTTTTGCTTGTTTTTGGATCACCCTTTGACTTACTCTTTGAAACAAGATGTCTGACGTTTCGCAAGCTCCCTCCCATAGACGATGTAGGTCTTGCAATAGGCGTATTCCGAAGGTCTCGGTAGATCCTCACACCGCTTGTTCTGACTGTAGGGACAGGCCCTGTCTATTAGAAAATCGGTGTGAGGAGTGCGCCGGACTTTCGGAATTGGATTTTGTACGTCTTTTAAAATATTCATCCAAGTTAGAGAGAACTAGAGTTAGGAGAAGTTCTTCTCACTCTTCTATGTTTTCCTCACCTCATGATCCCCTACCTTTTCCTACCCCTGTAGTGGCTACCCCCGAACCTACTGTGTGCCCTCCGCCTGATATGTCAACTGTTTTGCGTGCTATTCAGGCTTTAGGAGATAAAGTAGAATCAGTGGTAAGTGACCATAAGTCTCTGATGGCCGAGGTTAAAGAACTGAAGGTCAAGAGTGCAGTGGGTGGAAATAGTGCCAGTGCTGTGACGAGTGCTAGTGTCTGTGCAGTGCCAAGTGCTAGTGGTGCCAGTGTGGTGCGTGAGGATTTTTCTGTGCGAGCCAGTCGTCCTCCCAGTCCGGGACCTCTTGCAAGCTCCCATGCCCAGGGGAGAAGCAATGTCGAAGGGCTTAAGGGTTCGACAGGCCTTGTTAGGCGCACAGAATTATCCTCGGTGGTTGCGGGCGTGTCTTCCTTAGACCGTCACTCCCACCTGCAGACGATTGAGCCCGTCTTCTCGTCCGCTGATCTTCATGCAGGGAAGAAACGTTGGTCTCAGGTCTCGAGACCGCTTAAACGTAGAGTTCAGTCAGCGAGTGCTCAGCCAGGTTGCAGTCATTGGCTCAGCTCCGACTCGCCTCTGTCATCGGTCGACTGTACTCCGCCCAAGAGGAGTAAGGTTCTGCCTATACAGACCCCGACTGTGACTTTACCTCAGTCTGTTATCGTTTCTGCCGACCCCAAGTGGACCCTGCTTCAGTCCATGCAAGTTCAGCTTTCGGACTTGATGCGTGAGTGTCGGGCTGAGAGTGTTGCACCTCCTGCACTCCCTCCACCTGTTCTCGCTGCACCTGTGCTCGCCCAGCCTGCACCTGCTCCGCCTGTGCTCGCCCAGCCTGCACCTGCTCCGCCTGTGCTCGCCCAGCCTGCACCTGCTCCGCCTGGTCGCAGCACCATCTGCCAGGCGTACGATGTTGAACCACTTTCGGAGTTTGCTGTTCACAGTGTTGTTCAGCCTCAGCCTTCTTTAAGGCAACCCTTGCTTTGGGATCAGGAGAGTTACACTCTTCCTCCTCCTCCCCTTGCTGCTCCACCAGTGGTGCAACTCTCGGTTGGGGTACAACAACCTCTCCCCTCCGTGAGTCTGTCTGCTCAACCAGCGCTGCACCGAGTTCAACCCTCATCTAGGCAAGCTCATCTACACCATGCACTTGCGCCTCAGGAGCCTCAGCTTGCTAGAACTTTACCTTGTTCTGCGCAGCCTCAACCTTCTCATGCTCCACTCATCTCTCAGGAACAGGAACGGATTACTCCGCCTCCGTCCTCCGCTCAGCTGGTGCAATCCTTGGGTGCAACTCTTGCTAGGAGTCAACCTCCTTCACCCTTGCACCTGCCTTCTGCTCCGACTGTTGTTCAGCCTATGCAGTCTGAACCTCAGGTTTTCCCTCAAGTTGAGGAAACCTCTGTTGTTGTTCCTACCCGTTCTGACTCTGCGGTTCAGCATTCTGGTCCTTTTGCTTCGCTACCTTCTGCTGATGAAGTGTTGGATGATGAGGAGGCACATCTTGATCCCTCATCAGACGTGGAGGAGTCTAAGCTTTCTCCATTGTCTGTTGATTTTAGAAAGGTCTTGGCTCTACTCTGGGAGCTTTACCCTGACCACTTCGTCTCTGCTGTTCCCCGCTCTCCTCCATCTGAGTTTTCGCTAGGCGTGCAACAAGCTAAGTCGAGCTATACTAAGCTTGTCCTAGCTAGATCCTCCAAGAGGGCCTTAAGGACCTTAGGGGAGTGGCTTCAGTCTAAACAACACCTGGGCAAGACTTCCTTCATGTTCCCTCCAACGAAGCTCGCATCGAAAGGTTGTGTTTGGTATGCCACAGGGGAAGCACCAGGCTTGGGAGTTCCTGCCTCTGCCCAGGCTGACTTCTCAAGTCTGGTGGACTCGCCTAGGAGGACTGCGATGAGACGCTCGAAGGTTTGTTGGACCTTCTCAGACCTGGATCATCTTCTGAAAGGGTTGTTCAGAGCTTTCGAAATGTTCAACTTTCTCGACTGGTGCCTGGGAGCCCTCAGCAAGAAAACATCTCCTGCGGACAAAGACTCTGCCATGTTAATTTTGTCCTGCATGGATAAGGCTATCAGGGATGGATCGGGTGAGCTAGCGTCGTTATTTGTATCAGGGGTGTTGAAGAAAAGGGAACAACTGTGTACCTTCCTCTCAGCCAGCATTACACCGTGCCAGCGGTCACAGCTCCTTTTTGCTCCACTCTCAAAGTTCCTCTTTCCCGAGGAGCTAGTTAAGGACTTGTCGGCTGCCCTGATACAGAAGGACACGCACGATCTTGTAGCCTCATCGGCTCGTAAGTCTAAGGTTACCACCTCTGTCCCCAAGACTTATCGCTCTCCAGTGGCTGATACCCCGGCCACTAGGTTCATACCGCCCTTTCGTGGTAGAGCCCCCAGCCGAGGAAGCTCCCGTCCAGACTCTCACAGGGGCAAGTCTAAGAAAGGACCCAGGACATCTAAGGGAAAGCACTGACTCTCAGATTCTCCAGACAACAGTAGGAGCCAGGCTCAAGATCTTCTGGCAAGCCTGGGAGAAGAGAGGTGCAGACGCACAGTCTGTCAGTTGGCTGAGGTACGGTTACAGGATTCCATTCTGCCTCAAACCGCCTCTGACCACATCGCCCCTCAACCTCTCTCCCAACTACAAAGAAGAGGACAAGAGGCTAGCATTGCAACAGGAGGTGTCGCTACTTGTGCAGAAGAAGGCAGTGGTTATAGTCCGGGACCATCAATCCCCGGGCTTCTACAACCGTCTCTTTCTTGTGGCCAAAAAGACAGGAGGTTGGAGACCGGTGCTGGACGTCAGCTCTCTCAACGAGTATGTCACCAAGCAGACGTTCACAATGGAGACGACCAAGTCGGTCTTAGCAGCGGTCAGACAGGAGGACTGGATGGTCTCGTTGGACTTGAAAGATGCATACTTTCACGTTCCCATTCATCCAGACTCCCAACCTTTCCTGAGATTCGTTTTCGGAAAGGTTGTCTATCAGTTCCAAGCCCTGTGTTTTGGCCTAAGCACAGCTCCTATGGTCTTTACTCATCTGATGAGGAATGTAGCGAAATTCCTGCACTTATCGAACATCAGAGCCTCCCTCTACCTAGACGACTGGCTGTTGAGAGCCTCCACGAGTCGTCGTTGTCTGGAGAACCTCTCTTGGACTTTAGATCTAATCAGAGACCTAGGTCTATTAGTCAATATAGAGAAATCTCAACTCATTCCCTCCCAATCCATTGTGTACCTGGGAATGGAGATTCAGAGTCGGGATTTTCGGGCTTTTCCATCGGCCCCCAGGATAAACCAAGCCCTACAGTGCATCATGAGCATGCTGAAGAGGAGCAATTGCTCAGTGAGACAGTGGATGAGTCTCACAGGGACCCTCTCATCTCTGGCCCTGTTTGTCGAGCTAGGGAGACTCCACCTCCGCCCTCTTCAATTCCATCTTGCAGCTCATTGGGACAAGGGCTCGACTCTAGAAGCAGTCTCTATCCCTATCAACCAAGAGATGAAGACCACTCTCCGGTGGTGGAAGCACAGTCTTCTTCTCAAGGAGGGTCTATCATTGGCCATCCAGACCCCCCATCTTCATCTCTTCTCGGATGCATCGGACTCGGGCTGGGGTGCGACCTTGGACGGACGGGAATGCTCAGGAGTATGGAACAAGGAACAAGGATTACTCCACATCAACTGCAAGGAACTGTTAGCAGTCCATCTTGCCCTGTTGAACTTCAAGTCCCTCCTGCTAGGCAAAGTGGTGGAGGTGAATTCAGACAACACCACAGCCTTGGCTTACATCTCCAAGCAAGGAGGGACCCATTCGAGGAGCCTTTACGAGATCGCAAGGGACCTCCTCATTTGGTCAAGAGGTCTAAACCTCACACTGGTCACGAGGTTCATCCAGGGCGATATGAATGTTTCAGCGGATCGCCTCAGCAGAAGGAATCAGGTCATTCCCACGGAATGGACCCTCCACAAGAGTGTGTGCAACAGACTTTGGACGTTGTGGGGTCAACCTACCATAGACCTGTTTGCCACCTCCATCACCAAGAGACTTCCGCTTTATTGTTCCCCT
>NC_090733.1:7423056-7430556 GCF_036898095.1 Palaemon carinicauda | reverse complement strand
CTTTTAGATGGAATGAACCAGTAATGGGTCCAAGTCAAGAATCTAGTAGAAAATTTGTGCAAACAGAGCACAAAGCAGGAAGTGAAATGCAAGGTAGAGCTTGGTAAAGCTCCACTTGTCGCTCCTAAAGGGTCGTACAAAACACTCATAGATCAAGACCTTCTGACATGCTCCACAACCAATCCCTGGAGGTTTGTGGAGCTAATGGCGATTTTAAACGGGAAACTCAACATCTCGGAGAAGATGGGTGTTGTTCCTTTGGACAAAATTCAGTTCTGGCCAAGCTTTGACACTTTCCCGAACTGTTTCATTAGACTGAAGGATGAACCAACATCAGGAAAAGGAATGGAATCATAGGAGGTTATGATTATCGACAATGATAAAGCACAGGCAATCCTATAAATCAGCATAGAAAAAGGCGGGTTACTTGCGGGTTACTTGGTGTCGAAGGCATCCACCCCAGGTAACAAGCACTCTTCCTTTCTTGCTCCTGTTTCAATTTCATTCCCCTTTACGGAGAAGGTTTTCAAATATGTCACTGAGGCACTAGAGACAGGTAAACTGTGTCACTAGCATTTCCCAGACAGGAGAAGAACTGGAAGGTGGCCCATTTCACCTTTTCAGTTGGAAGACTTGAGGCGGATGTCGCCAGTCGACAATTTAAGGAAAATCTTCCAAAATTATCTGAATTTCTCTTACAGGATGAACAAGAAACAAAGGAGAGACTTGCAGCCTTCTTATCTCTACAGAACTGCATAGAGTTCTGTTTGGCTCATCAAGATACCCCTGACGTGCTCAAGGTCTTAGCCAAAATACATATGGCTACTTTGGTAAAAGACCTTTATGCCTTTATAAAGATTAGAAGAATATGTAAGGAGTTTGTGTTAGCTAATGCAACAGCGAAACACGATACAAGAAAGCTATTATCTTCCAACATCTGGGGAAAAGACCTCTTTCCAGACGAGGTAGTCAAGAAAGTGATTAAGAACGCCTCCACGGAAAAAAGTAGGACTTCTCCAAAAGTGGGGCATCCTTTCAAAAAGAGAATCTTCTAAGGTTGTGGGTCCCCAACCTAAAAGGAAGATGGAGAGGTCTGGAAATCCATTTCGAGCAGTTCAACAATAATCCACAGTTGTAGTGACCGAGCTGTCACAGAGAGATGGTGGAAAAGATATTTCTACTGATCAGTCGAAGCATAGAAATGCTTCTAGTAGGAGGAGGAGATGTCTCTACAACCAATTCCTCAACTCCTCCGATAATCCATAAACCCTCCTGGAGGAGTTTATCTGAGAGCTCTAGAGCATACAGGTGGTAAGGAAACTTTAGTCCACCAAATTCCAGGGAAGGCCGTTGTGTGTTTACGAGAAGGACTTATCGCTACTCAACGAGTCCAAATAAAACAACGAGTTCAAGATGTTTATCCCCCTGAACATATGGACCCCGCTTCAAAAAAAGGGTGCCTACTGTCTTACCAGACCTGAAAGTCGTTTATCGGCAACTTCCAGTCAATCATTCTCTCCCCTCCTACACAAAGTAACGCACTTCCTAGGAAAGATACTCATCAGACTAGACAGAGTCGTAGCTGCCTTCATAAAATTGGCAGACACAGTCATGCAATATTTAAGCCTAAGAAATGTTCAGGAAACAATGTTCCTTGACAAGAGGCTGTGGTAGGCAGCACCCAAGGTGACTGGTGTATGAGCACCCGAAGAAATGATCCGGTCCCCGGAACATTGTGGAAAAAAGATAAACTTCAAGAAGTCTCAATTCTCTTCGGTTCAAAGGTTTCAATGACTGAAAAGCTATTGAAGCCCGTTGTCACTCCAACTCTCCTTTCCTTTGGGAAGGTAAAAGGAGATGGCAAGGTCTGTCAAAAGACTCCGGTAATCAGTCAGATTTCCAAAACGAGGACATGGCCATGTCTGTCAAGAGACTATGGTAATCAGTCAGATTCCCAAAACCAGAACAGGGAGGAACCCTGATCTTTCTCCAGTTTGTAATAGAGGCAGGCCTTGTGCTAAGAGCACTGCTGCAAGATGAGCTGGGAGCCTGGAGAAAACAAGCATCAAACGTTTGAAGAGGCCTAAAAAGACCAATAGCGGTCCTTCCCTAATTGCTTCCCTAACAAAGGTCAAAGCCTGAAAATCCCAAAACCATGTTGTTTCAGTGAAGAGTAGGGAAAATTTCTCCAAGATGATCAGATTGTCTGAAGCTGATCTGGGACTCCTAAGCGATAACGAGACACATTCAATCGACGATGCTAAGGAACGTCTCATACAGTCTGGGTGTAGTTAGCCATCCCTTACCTAAAGGGATGGCACCTGCCAGCAGTTCACATACAACCGATCCACAATGTGACAGTGGATGCTCTACTTAGGCTCAGGCCAATAGAGTTAGAATTGTCCACAGACGCAGATCTATTTTATCCCGGATGGGAACAAGTCCCCGAACTGCAATCTGACCTCCTCATTACGAGCGCCGTCAAGGAACTACCTTGATATATAGCCCCATACGAGGATCCTCTAATTTAAATGATAGACATCATGTCTCTGAAATGGAAGGGATAGACTTTAGATTTCCAGTTCATCCCATCCAATCACCTGCTGAGAGTCCTCAACATGATGAGATCCTTCCAGGTGGAGTAGCTCTGTTGGCTCCCAGGTAGTCCAAGAGCAATCTATCCTCCTTGAAGAAGGAACAGAGGCTGAGGCGGTCCTTCATTCTGAACCCGGGACAACTCCGGAAGGTTCAGAGATTAATTGCCTTCGATTTATTACAAAGAACCCAAACCCTTCATTGCAAGATTTTCTTGCCCTAGCGGTTAAGAAAAGATTTGGGATCTCAAACGGCAATATAGAATTCATAGAAGAGTACAAGTGTAAGTTAAGTAGAAGACAATATGAGTCATCATGGAAAAAGTGGGTGACTTTCGTAAAAGCAAAAGGACTGAGAGAGATTTCAATGAACTTTTCCATGTCCTTCTTTATCCATCTTTATAACCAGGGTTTGGCGGCCAACACGATAACTACGTGCAAGTCAGCCTTGACTAGACCTCCTATATGCCTTTCAAGTAGATTTGGCGAATGAGATCTTTAATAAGATCCTGAAGGCATGTGCGAGGCTTAGGCCTGCTGCACCACCAAAGTCCATCTCTTGGTTTTTCAACAAGGTCCTACATTATGCCTCATCCTTGAACAATGAAGATTGTTCACTTAAGGATCTAACCGAAAAGGTTATTTTTTTTGTTTGCAATAGCCTCAGGGGCTAGAGTTAGCGAAATAGTGGCCCTTTATAGGGATGAGGGCCACATTCAGTTCTCAGAAACAGGAGAACTGAATCTCTTCCCTGATCCATCCTTTCTCGCTAAGAAAGAGCTACCCACTAAAAGGTGGGGTCCCTGGAGAATCTGCCCTCTGAAGGAAGATGTCTCTCTATGTCCGGTAGTGTTTAAAGGTCTATCTTCGTAGAACTTCAGACTTCAGGGGAGGACAGCTCTTTAAAGGAGAAACCTCTGGATCAAACTTATCCCTAAAACAACTGAGGGCGAAGCTCACCTACTTTATTAGTAGAGCGGATCCTGGCAGTACTCCCGCAGGTCATGATCCGAGAAAGATTGCCGCATCACGGAACTTTTTTTAGTATATGTTTTGGGACCTCAAATGTCCTCGCACATATACTGGGTGGGAATCATCCAGAGTGTTCTACAAACACTATGCTAAGCTAGTCCATGATCTGAAGCAGTATGTGGTGACGTCGGGTAGAGTATTTAATCCGCCATCTGATTCTACGATGAACAGCTAAATGACTGGGACTGTCAATTAAAGGGAGAAGCGGTCATCCCTCTTAGGGTGTAACCTCCTTTGATTAAGTGTTACCATGGTGACACTAGTTTTGTTCAAAATCCTAGGTGTGGAATTATACAGATAGCTCTAGTGCCGGTGTACGTAGTACACAGTGCCGATAAAAGTAACCAGAACAGGTATCATGAAGATATTTTGTTTTATAAATTCTCTTCAATCTAAGAGTGGCACTTATCATTTCTTGCTTTCGAAGAAAGTAAGATAATATCTGTACAGGTTACATGTAGTTCTGTTATCATGCTACATTCGTTTTACTTACTAATAAATGTGTCTTTGAATGTAATTGCGTCCTAACTCGCCCGACAATTGCATGATTGAAAGTCAAGAGTATATACTTTTATATATTTGTATGCTCACACACAATGGATTTAAGAAACACTTAAGTATTTTGTAATTTTCACAAACTATTAAGGTGGTTTGTTCATCTGGTGTATTCTTATGTTTGTCCATACAATATATGCTTACCTTGAGACCCCCTTTTTCTACTGTCTAGAATGACTCTTCCCTGTAGGGGGCAGTAAGCACTAACATCGGAGATGATTAGTGATAATGACGGATATTGGTAACATCATTTGTCTCGGTTGTTCCAAATGACCATAGAAAGGTTGTCCCAAGGTTAAGGCACTGATGAAAATCCAGAGATACATTAATGCTCTAGTATACTTCCATCAGGACGACATGGCTTGAGCCCAAAAAACAGATTTTAAGCGAAGCGAAAAATCTATTTTTGGGTGAGATCGCCATGTCTTCATGATGGACCCACCCTTCTTTCTTAAAAGAAAAGATCTTCACAGTTGCCTCCCTGACCTACTGTATTTGTAGCACCACGCTCAATGCTACAATGAATGTCCACCATCTTAGGAATGGCACTGGGGTGGTGGTCGATAGTAGTACGGGAACAGGGGTAACGTTATTACGGCCCCCTTTCTATTCTTTTGCCATATCCCCCTCGAAGCGTAAATGCTATTAGGGGTGCAGATTGCTATGTGGCTTGTCAAGAATGCGTCCTCTGATATTATGTGATATCCTTGAGAAAATTTTAAGGATATTCGCTCCAGGAGTTGGAATTCTGGAACCTGAAGGTTAATTCTCGGGGAATATCACTGTAGTATATTATATCCCTTTGGAAGCTACCTTAGGAACTTCCATCAGGACGACATGGCGATCTCACCCAAAAATAGATTTTTCGCTTCGCTCAAAATCCGTTATATATATATATATATATATATATATATATATATATATATATATATATATATATATATATATATATATATATATATATATATATATATATATATATATATATATATATATACATAGTTCTCTCTGTCCTTCTAGAGAGATTAGTCAGATAACAAATATAGTTTCATCCAGCTATAATGCAACAACATTATCGAAGATATATAGCTTCAGTAAATTATCGATATGAATATTCTTTATGAGCTTTAACTTTCAAGAGCTACTTTATGTGGTAAAAATAATATGAAACATAATAGAAAACATGACCATATATATCCTTAATCAAGAAAAAAAAATATTAATTAATTACTCATATCGGCTTAAATGCCAATTGCTGTCATTCACACTTAGCGTGTACAAGTATAATGGATTCAGACATGTGTTACAATTTGTATAATATAATAAAAATACTTTATCTTTAGGAGTTTTATCAAGATATATTATTTGTTCAAGAAGAATTTTCAAATACTATGAGCCAAAAACAATATTGTTGAATAATGCTATATTCCAGATCTGTATCTCCTAAAATTATACTTATATATATACATATATATATATATATATATATATATATATATATATATATATATATATATATATATATATATATATACATATATATACATATATATATATATATATATATATATATATATATATATATATATATATATATATATATATATATCTATATATATATATATATATATATATATATATATATATATATATATATATATATATATATATATATATATATATATATCTATCTATATATCTATATATATATATATATATATATATATATATATCTATATATATATATATCTATATATATATATATCTATATATATATATATATATATATATATATATATATATATATATATATATATATATATATATCTATATATATATATCTATATATATATATATATATATATATATATATATATATATATATATATATATATATATATATATATATCTATATATATATATATCTATATATATATATATCTATATACATATATATATATATATATATATATATATATATATATATATATATATATATATATATATATAGATATATATATATATATATATCTATATATATATATATATCTATATATATATATATCTATATATATATATATATCTATATATATATATATATATCTATATATATATCTATATATATATATCTATATATATATATCTATATATATATATATATATCTATCTATATATATATATATATATATATATATATATATATATATATATATATATATATATATATATATATATATATATATATATCTATATATATATATATATATATATATATATATATATATATATATTTACATACATATATATATTTACACACATTATATATATATATATATATATATATATATATATATATATATATATATATATATATATATATATATATATATATATATATATATAATCTTTTCTGAAGCAGCATCCGTATCCATCAATAATTCAAATTCTAAGTATAATTTTAGGAGATACAGATATGCAATATAGCATTATTCAACAATATAGATCTGAGCAATATGAAAATAATACCTTAACCAATAATTCCATCACCACTAATAATTCATATGAACTTCTACCTCTTACTCAATCTAATAGCTTATGATACGAAATATTTCCTAATTAATGGATTAATTAAGAGATGCTTGTGATGAAGAGAACCTCAGTGAATAAATCATTCGTTCCAAAGTATAATATTATCCTTTTGAATACGTGGAACACTAATTATATACCTTCTTCTAATTTAACCATTGCTGTCTCGGATATACAAAGGATATGTTTTATGAGGCTTTATCTTGGATGCAAGGAAGGCATAAAACTCCAACAATGAATTGGAAACTCTGCATTCACAGCAATTTCATCTCCCATTATGTTGCAAAGTGATTAGCTAAAACGAAATGTATCAAGAAAACATTTATCCGAAAAGTTATATTTACAGGTACGTTTCGTCACTGGAATTAATGGGCATGAATGAATATATGTAAAATATAAACAAATATATGTACGTAAGGCAGGATTGGAATTTGGGTTGATAATTTGTATAAAATAGATAATTTTTCATCCGGTCCACTTTGAAATTCGCAGCCGCAGAGGAAAAAAAAATATATACAATAAAGACAATTAATTGCATTCGATATGTTGAGTAAAATAGGTAACAAAAAAATTAGGCGTTGGATCAAATGTTCTACGGACATAACATGCAAGGGTTCATACAAAATTTAGAGCAGTTATCAAAAAAATAAACGAGCATTTCCACATTATCATCTGCGTCCAATGTAGAAATGGTTAAAGTATACACTGCATTGAAACGTTGTACAGAAAACAC
>NC_090733.1:7398122-7405622 GCF_036898095.1 Palaemon carinicauda | reverse complement strand
TGAATTATTTTTCTCTTGTGTATCAAATTATGGTATATATTGTAGGTGAGTTTTTGGGTAGTAATATATATTTTCTGGTGCCCAGACCCACAAGATTAAAGATTAAAGGTTTGATCAGTTTCGTATTGATAAGATTCTCTGTATTATGAGATATATTTTTTGAGAGGTATAATTTTTTTTCTAAAGTATAAGATGGCGAAATTAGATATACAGAAATTTTTAGAAAACCCAGTTGTTCAGGAATTGCCGAAAGTTAAGGTAACTAAAGCTATGCAGGTCTCTAATTTAATGGCATGAGGTGGCCATGCAGCTGGTGGGATGATTAAAGACCAAATCAAGTGTATAGCCTTAGAAGCATTAATAAACTCAGGAAAGTTATCAAAAGAAGATATTGCAGATGCTCATGACCTTTTGGAGAAGGCAGCAGGATTCGTTGAAGAGCAAGTATCAGATGACCAACAAAATGAATGAACTAAAGTATAAACGAATTTAGATATTAAGATGAGACGGATTGCAGTGGATGATTAGGTTGAAGATGATAGCAGATCAGGAAGAACGGGAAGTTAGGGAGAGGGAAGAGGCACGAGAAGTTGGAAGATGGGTGGAAAGAGAAAGACAGAGGAAGAGAAACAAATTGCAAGACATAAAGGTTAAATGGAAGCAAGAGAAATTGCAAGACAACAAGAAAGAGAGAGACAAGAGGCAAGACGGGAAGAAAGGGAGAGAGAAGAGGCAAGAGAAACTGCAAGACGGGAAGGAAGAGAGAGAGAATAAGTGAGAGAAATTGCAATACATGCACGGGAATTGGAATTGTTGAATGCTTGTGCAAGGTCATCAACTAAGACAGGTGTGACCCCTACTATGCACAATCCCGTGTTTAATGTGGCGAATACACAGAGATTGATCCCGAAATTCATGGAGGAAGCTCCCAACGAGTTTTTCGATCATTTTGAAACGATTGCATCGACAATTGAATGACCAGAAGAAAATTGGTCAGTGTTATTGCAGAGTGTACTTATTAGAAAAGGACGGTGTGCGTATCTTTCCTTGTCTCAGGACCAGAGGAATGCACATCAAGAAATTAAGAGGAGTGTGCTTCAAGTGTATCAGATGACCCCTGAATATTATAATTAAAGTTTCTGAAATTTTGCGGAAAGACGACAAAATTATTTTCCTGGATTACGCTTATGGAGTACAAAAATGTTTTAAGAGATTGATAGAGGGTGCTAAAGTGAGAGAGATGGCTGATTTAGAAGAACTGATAGTGCTGGAACAATATTTACGAGAAATGCATGAATATATTCGAATGTCCTTGAGAGAGAGAGAGAGAGAGAGGTGAAGAAACTTTATAGAGCTGCTTCGTGAGTAAAGATTATAATATCATCAGTCATAAACCCTCCTCTGGTGTAAAATTTCAACCGTTGTTCCGATTAAGTGTCAAGTATTCACTGAACCATGGAAACCAGTTCAGTAATAACTATGGGAACAAGTTCAATAGTTACAGCAGAAGTACCACTGGTACCATAGCAAAGTAGAATGCGATAGTACCTCAGCAACAATGGTCGAATCATCCTTCTCCAGGTGTTGTGATAAAAGGGCAGAAGATTATAAGTGTAGCAAAAATGCCATATCAATAAAGTATGTTGGTTGAGCAAACCGAAAGTAGTCACGCAAGTGGTTAAGGATAATTCAACTTCACAAAATACGAAAACGAATAAATAAACAGGAAAGGACGATGGGGAAAATATACCAGCTAACGTTTACACGACGAACAGGTCAACCTTTAAAACGTATATTTTTGAAGGTATGTTAGCCGCTCTGGATGGAAGTGAGCAGATCCCGGTAAAGATATTGCGCAATAAAGGATCTAATCATAGCATGGTGACATGAGGTGTACACCCATTGGAGAAACAGTCTCCCATAGGAGATTCGGTCATTTTGAATAGAATAGGAGATGAAGACGTTACTACTATATGCCATTTGAAACCATGTGAGTTAAGGACAGGTCATTTTGAATTCGCAGTAAAGGATTCATTGGCTGGTAAAGGAGTGAGATTCCTACTGGGAAATGAGGTTATTAGAGCCGCTGGATCGGCGTTTGTTCATTGTCCCATTGTAACGGAGAAACCACTGAAGTATAGTCCTACAACTGAGCTCGAAAAGGACGACCTTATCTGTTTCTTAGTTGTGTAACAACTAGTAGTATGACAAAGAAAGTGGCTGTAAACGAAGCTAGAGAAACCGAAGGAACGATGAACTTGGAAGATTTGTTCATGGAAGAAGAGGTTTCCCATGATAGTGTGCAAGATGAGAGGTCCCGAAAAAGCACGGCAGAAGAGAAACGACAGATGAATGAACAGGAAGACAAGGAAGTAATGGACTTAGAAGAAATAGAAAATTCAGCCTGAAAAGTAGGACGAGTGAGTCAGAAATCGCTGATAAGATTGCAAAGGACGGATGTGACGTTAACTAAATTAATGTACCGTGTGGTGGATCAGACAGAGGTGCAGCAGTCTCCCACCTGTTATTACCTCATAGATGGGCTGTTTATAAGGAAACATAGACCCACTGACATCTCTGGGAATGCTGAAGGGGGCATTTGCCGTCAAATATTGATTCAAACACCGCTGAGAAGACGGGTGATCAACATAGCGCATGAGACGAGATAAATGGGAATAAGAAAGACGACCGAGAAGGTTGAGAAACACGTTTTTTGGCCGTGCATGTTACGTTTGTCAGAGGGCTTGAAAACCTAACGAGTATATCAAGTAGCTTCCCTTACACCTGAGTGAAGCTTGAGGAGAACCCTTCATCAAAGGACTGATTAGAATGTTGGTAGAAAAATAGAAAGATCAAGAGGAAACTGATGAAGAATATGTCAAGAATTTGACGGAAATGATCTGCGAGATAAGAAAGTTTTCCCTGGAAAACCTGAAAACAAACCAAGGAAAAATTAAGAAAATTTTTTATATGAAAAGTAAAGACAGACAGTTTGTGTTAGGACAACAGGTGTTGGTTGTCTTACCGATAAGAAGATTCCCTCTCACCAACAAGCTCCAAGGATCATTCCTGATTTTGGAGAAGATCAGTGACCATATCTATGTTATCGAAAACCCCAGTAAGAAGGAAAAGCAAAAGCAAGGTAGATGTTAACTTATTGAAACCATAACTAAAAGAAAATGATACCGAAGCTTAACAGGTGTATATAGAGTAAACCATTCCATCAACAGAAGACAACGACGTATATGAGGGGGTACTGTAAGGAAATTGAATAATTTGTCCATCATTAGAAACTCAGAAGAGAAATGAACTAATTTGAACAAGGAACAGCAAGAGGAATTAAGCGGATTGATTAAAAGTTTCCCTGAAATTGTCTCAGACGTCCCAAAATGTACCAATTTGATGAGGCATAAGATACACCTCTAGACCAAGGTAAGAACGTTCAAACAACACGCTTATCAACTGTCCCCATATAACCGAGAAGTGTAAGAAAAGAAGTGGATTATTTGTTACAGAACGGAGAGCAAAACCAAGATCTAGTTCACAGTTCTCCATCCTTTCAGGATGCGTACGGACTATCGAGAGTTGAATTCTATCAGCGTAGCCGACAATTCCCCATTGCCACTCATAGACCAACCAACCAGTCGACAACATTAGACAAGCGAGGTTTGTCTCTAAGATCGATTTGTTAAAAGGTTATTATCAAATTCATCTGGACGCCACCGCGAAATTATTATCAGCTTTTATAACCGCATTTGGGTTCCATCAATACACAATCATGTCATTTGGTCTAATGAAAGCACCATCTACCTTACAACGAGTGATCGATAACCTTCTAGGATCGACTGACGGATTAGGTGTATATCTCACTGATATTGTAATATATTCATTGATTTGGGAAGAACATCTCTGAATCCTATGAAAGGTGTTCCAAAATCTGTGAGGAGCACTTCTGAATATTAACCTAGAGAAGAGCGAATTTAGAAAGTTAACAGTTTGGTACTTAGGATTTTAAATCGGAAGAGGGCAAATTGCTCCGGTAGCTGCTAACGTTGAAGGGATAAGGAAAACTTCACCCTCCCCCCCCACCAAGGTAGAAGCAAATACAACAATTTTTATGGATGGCAGGATTCTGCAGACGATTTGCCTGTATTTTTCAGATGTAGTCGCTCCCTTGACCAATTTGACTAGCCACAAAGAAAAAGTTTGTATGGACCAGCAAGTGCCAGGAATCCTTCAACCAGATAAAGGCCATATTAACTTCGAAAGCGATACTGCAAGCACCAAATTTCAACAAGAAATTCCTATTCTAAGGGATATGTCAGATAATAGGATTGGAGCTATCCTATTACAAGAAGGCCAGGAATGAATTCTTCACCCTATCAGTTTTATGTTGTCAAAGCTAAAGAAGCATCAACGACACTACTCAATAGTTGAAAGGGAACTGCTAGGGCTAATCACAGTGATACAGTGATAAGAAAGTTTAAAGTTTATGTGAATAGACCACAAAATGAAGAAATTACGGTTTATTCAGATCACAATCCTTTAACTTCTGTTAATAAAATGAAGAATAAAATTCAAAGGTTAACTAGATGGTAGTTATATATACAACCATATTGTAATAATGTAAAGAATATAATAGGTAAAGAGAACATGGTTGGAAATTATTTATCTTGGCCTGAATTGGTGGACTCAGGATCGGAATAGATACCCATTTTTGGGGGAGCTATCTTACAAAGCTGGTATATATGAGAGCAGAATATTTCATTCACTTATTTTATTTATGGATTTAAGAGATGTATAGCCAGCTCGTAAGGTGAGCTCTACTCACGAAAAGGATTAACCCTGGATAGGTACGCTCCTCGGACACCCCTTTAAGGGTATACTCGGACGCGAACGACCCCGACGCCAAAAAAAATTCTTGAAAAATCAGTTTTTGCAGTAACCTCCTTTTTTCTTTTGCCAAAAAAACATCAATGAATGCTTAAAACAACTGTAAAGATAAATACTACTCATCTGCAGAAAAACTATTTATTATAAATATTTTAAAAAATTAAGTAGAAAAAAAAAGACCTGACATAAAAATTCATAAAAAAAAGTTTATACATATATACACAAATCCTTTTAGGATTTGATTCTTGAATGTTTGGGACACATCTTGATGTATTTTGGATGAAGTCAGACCCATGGAGGTGAAGATCTGAAATGAGAAAAAAGGGTAACTTTTTTTGGCCAAAAAAATTTGTCCAAATTTCATGAATTTTTTTTGGGTACCCAAATGAAATAGGAAGTGGCTAATTTTTTTAGGGAATAAACATATGTTATCCTAAAATAGAAATATGTAAAAAAATCTTCATTATTTTGTAAATTACATTTATATCAGGGGCCATATCTAAAGGTAATTTTTTGAGTACTTAGAAATTCCGTAAAAAAATACATATATTTAATATATAATATGATATTTATGCAGGTAAAAATATACCAAAATATCACAAATTCTATAGGGAACAAGAATATATATAGATAGGGCAGCTTACGCTTCGGATATGTCCACAAAATGGCCGCCAACCACACTGACTCAGACTCCCTAATCTGCCACTTGAAATGTAGGAAGGGTATGTCAATTTCAAGGTGTTATTTACTATTCTAATTATTATTGGATATGCATAAAAATTGTATGGTGGGTTGCTGGATAATTGTCGATTATTTTACGACTATAAAATTAAAATTCTGACCCAAAAAAATTTTTTTAAAGGGAAATAAAATCGAAAAAAAAAATGTAAAACAATATTTTAGCTAAAAAAATTTGATGATATTCAATCAAAAAAAAAGTAAACAAAATTTTCCGACAAATAAACATCTAGAGGAATCATTACTCTGTGATAGTTCCTTAGTACGTAGTAATTTTGAAAGAATTGGGAAAAAACGAAAAAATGGCAATCACCGGAAATTCGAACACATACCTATATATACGCCATATCTGGCTAAAAAAAAGATAGGCATGGGTAGCCAGATCATCTAGAAACACTTTCCAACACTATAAAAATATAAGTTTTGCACACTACTTGCCAATTCCTTACGGTAACATGACTAAGCAAAAAAATGCAAAACAAATAAAAAGGGGCACTCGCGGAAAAATGGCTAACATTCTAATATACGGCATTTCAGAAAAAAAAAATTCAGCCACGTGCTAGGCAAACCATCAAGGCACATTTTCCGACAAATAAACATCTAAATGAATAATTACTCTGTGATAGTTCCTTAGTACGTAGTAATTTTGAAAGAAATGGGAAAAAACGAAAAAATGGCAATCACAGGAAAATCGAACACATACTTATATATACGCTATATCTGGCTAAAAAAAAAAATAGGCATGGGTAGCCAGATCATCTAGAAACACTTTCCAACACTATAAAAATATAAGTTTTGCGACACTACTTGCCAATTCCTTACGGTAACATGACTAAGCAAAAAAATGCAAAACAAATAATAAGGGGCACTCGCGGAAAAATGCCCAACATTCTAATATACGGCATCTCAGATAAAAAAAAAAGACATGCACGTGTTAGCCCAACCATCAAGGCACACTTTCTAACACATAAACATGAAAAAAAATCAATAATAGACGGCAATTCCTTACTACGTAGTAAATTTTTACAAATATTGAAAAAAAAACAGAAATTGGCAACCGCAGATAAATACCCAATATACCAATAACTACGTCGTATCTGACAAAAACAAAATCACGCATGGGTAGCCAGATCATCTAGACACACTTTCCAACACTAAAAAAGCAAAAGTTTTACGACACTATTTCGCAATATCTTACGGAAAAATGACTTGGCAAAAAAATGAAAAAAAATGAAAAAGGGACACTCGCGGTAAAATGCCCGACATTCTAATATACGACATCTCAGATAAAAAAAAAGACATGCACGTGTTAGCCCAACCATCAAGGCACACTTTCTAACACATAAACATGAAAAAAAAATGAATAATATACGGCAATTTCTTACTACGTAGTAATTTTTACAAATATTGAAAAAAAAACAGAAATTGGTAACCGCAGTTAAATACCCAATATACCAATAACTACGTCGTATCTGACAAAAACAAAGTCATGCATGGGTAGCCAGATCATCTAGACACACTTTCCAACACTAAACAAGCAAAAGTTTTACGACACTATTTGGCAATATCTTACGGAAAAATGACTTGGCAAAAAAATGAAAAAAAAATGAAAAAGGGACACTCGCGGTAAAATGGTCCTCGTGGTGATGAACGACATTTTAACTAAAAAAAAAAACATGCACATGGTAGCCAAACAATCCACCAAGACTTTCCACAACTGATAACCTATACAAGTTGCACCATTCTACGACAATTTCATAATACGTAATAACTTTGATAATTATGCAAACTACCCTAGAAGGGTAAACTCGGACGCGAACGACCCCGACGCGTCTCAGAAATCGGGGAAGGAGTACAGCTACAGCAATG
>NC_090733.1:7370622-7393122 GCF_036898095.1 Palaemon carinicauda | reverse complement strand
ACGTAATAACGTAGTTACTAACAATTGGTTGGAGAACAAGGCAATTCACGTAGATCGTAGGGCGTTTCCTTCGTTCTGCTTCGCTCGCTGTCTGTAAAGAAATATTCAGGAAGATTAGTATCTAAAAGTCATGGTTATTTATGTAGAAGAATATACCCATCGGAATAATAACCCACTTAAAATTACCTTACAATTGAGCAACTGAGGTTTACATTAGTACCAGGAAGGAAATAAAAGGGCCGATACACCGGAACGGAACACCATCCTGAAATGAACGGTAAACCTAATATAAATTTGCTCGGTCGTAATATGGGAGACAATTCGTCATAAATATAACCATTCAAAACATTAATGTATTTGACAATTCTCTTACCTAAGTGTTAACAACGTGAATTTATAAATAAGCTAGAGTTACTAGTCCGAGAGCTAAATCACCTGAAAGGACAAGAGAATACGATATATAAAACATATTGACCACAAAAAACTATTACGATTCTTCATAAGATTAAAATTGACAGACAGGAAAACTTTTATAGGCAACACAAGGCAATGAGAGTTCGCAATGATAACCTTAAAAATAAGCCCTATATATTCTTGGTACTCACCATTGTCGAACCATGCACAAAGGCGTTGCCGATGGATTTTGGCAGATGTTCACAAGAGGGTGACGTACAACAGGGATCCCAATAAAAGCCTTTAGTCTAAGACAGGCATGTCGGACAAATCAAAATTCTAGGAACCTTCCCAGGTGAGTGAGGTCTCTGTGTCTCTGTCTCTGACATAGTCGGACGGCCGGGCTGCCTGCCTCCTCGTCGCCGTTTTCGCTCCAATAATGCATATGGAAGGAGGAGGAGTTAGCAAACCACCCATCTTTAAAGACTGGACGGCAGGAAAGACAGTTTGACGGTACCAAGAGTAGAGCGATTGAAATACCAAATTCTTAATAATTACTAGTCTTTCCTGTCGCCATGTGAAAATATGAAATGTCTTGTACACAACCTACCCAATTAATCTCTTTCAATAGTACCCCTTAGGGTGGCTGGTACCTTGGCCAACCTACTAGCTATTAAATACCCGTATGATAATTCACCGTGTGACATCAAATTTGTCCTCGAGTTGAAAATCTTTTCAAATTTCATATGAAATAAATAAGAACAAACCAACAGTCACCAAGTCCAGACTTTGGATCTGGGTTCATAAGATCTATTTATTTATTGTTTACAATTTTTACTTATTAATTGAAGGATTTTTCACAGTATCTGCCTAAGACTTAAATGATTCCTGTTAAGTAAAAGTTTGATAGATCTTAACACAATTAACATAATAAATCAATGATAAAAAAAAAAATTCTCCATGCACTGTCCTTTAAATTTAAGATTAAAAGGAAACGATTATGGTATGATTACATATTATGATATGTTAATGCACACACCGTGATGCAGCGCGTGATACTAAGCGTTGATTAAGAGTATTTCTCTGGAGAATCGCCACAGAATTTTAGCATTATAATTTATTCAAAACCCAAGTTTGTCTATGAGATTGACAATTGCATTTCGGTTTACTTTCACGCAAAAGGTTCCAGATATAGTCTCCATCATACTTTTACTGTACTGACCCGTGCAGCGTGCAGTTTCAGTGACATTCAGAAGCCCATGTTCTGGTATTGGTCCACAATTTTGTCAAAGATTTCCCTTGTATTTCTCTGCCCTGCAGTTTCCGAGGAAATTTTTGACTACAGAAAGAAGGCTTGTCCAAGCGGCCCACTAAACATCAGACAGCCTCTCGTAGTAAAGGGCTGTATTTCGGCTATTCCAGGGGTACAGATCGCAAAGGAACCTCCCAGCTGGATTGTTCGTACTTTGGTACACTTGGCAGGATTTTGACATTCATGTATTCTTCCTTCATGAGCACTAAATGAGCCATATGAATCAAGGGCCACTGATTTTTGTTGTGCAGTAGAACAGCCTTCAGGCTTTTATATGAACTGTCAATAAAGAGCCACCAGTAAGAAGCGTTGCAAGGAATACCCACAACGTTGAAGAGTCCACTGATGCCATGGAAGTAGAACAATCCATCTCCAAGAGTGAAGAACATTGAAAATATGGTATGCCACTTCCTCTGGGAAGTAATTGGAGCGCTGTCTTCCAGTGATTCCTATTGCATCTGCCTGTAAATGTCCTATTGTTTGGGGTACTAGGGTCACTTTTCACCAGCCACCTAGCGTTGACGGCGTACAGCATAGGATACACCTTGCTCGTCCTCAGAATCATCATAGCTTGCTTCTTCTATTGATAAAAATCCCAGTATTTAAAACCAAAGACAGTTATTTCAAACGAGTTGAAACCACCTAGATCAGAAAATTATGCTAAGTTGCCAAAAAGAGATAATTAAAGATGGGATAAAAGTGATTAATTACAATTAGAATTACAATGAAAAGTTATATTACGTAATCATTCAGTTGCACAATTAGTGTTTTTTTTTTTTAAATTATTTACTTTACCGAACATACACATGCATAACCAAATCATGTTATAAATCTTTTTCAGTAGTAATGATTGCCGTATATTCCTGTATGGCCGTTAAACACTATCTAACATGAATTATTTTTTTTTTTCAACGTATCAAATTTTTGTGTCTATTAAAGTGGATGACACTGGAATCAAAATAAATATACTAAAGAATTCTCTCTCGACAGTGTCATAAGTTCTTTTATATATTTCCTTGGGAAATATTTCATTTTTATTTTATAACTATGACCATAGAGTTTGCATGTTATCATGTACGATATACAGTCGAACTATAGGGGATGTGGATGGTTGGTATATCATAAAATACGGTATAGATTTAGAATAAAAAAAAAAATTCAATTATAGTAATCATTTCAATATAATGACTGAATTGCCATTATGTAAATTTATGTCAGATTGTATTCGTTGCTGGTGTTGGAAAATGGAATGAATTTATTAAGTGAGATATTAAACTCATTAACAATATGAATTTTAGTTGGGTATTTATATTTCATATACACTGAAACTATGATGAGGATTATTTAGCATTATTTTTCTGGTACCTTTCCGCTGTGTAGTAACAAAAATATGTTACATGAAGTTGAAAATTCTTCACACAGCAGTTTTTCCCTGAAAATATGACTGGGTTGAAATTCTAAGAGAACTCTGTTATGAGAAAAAACATTTGATAATAGCCTATATATATGACATTGCTCACTCTCTCTCTCTCTCTCTCTCTCTCTCTCTCTCTCTCTCTCTCTCTCTCTCTCTCTCTCCTCTCCTCTCTCTCTCTCTCTCTCTAGGACACACATACATAGTGTACTTCAGATTACACTTATAACTATTTTTTTCTTTTTTTTTTTTTTTGTCAGTGTAATAACCCTTTATAAATAAATGACAATTTCGAAAAATTATCTGACCTTTTCTTTTCTTAAGAAAATAACTACTTCTGGAACGTCGTAGAAGATACGTAGCTCTTAGAACTAAAATTAGCGTCGGTGACGAAAACGTGTGCGCTTTTGAGAGGATATTCGTCGGTTAGAAGGACTTAAAAGTTTTCTTCTTGATTATTAATTACGGAGACAATGATTAATTTGTTCTTACGTGTTTTTTCTTTTGGTCTCCATTAATATTTTCTGTTCAATATCATTTCTATTATTTTGATAGAAAATATATTCAATGTTAAAATTCCCTTACGTTAAAGTTATAAATTTGTATTAATTTTACATACATACACCCATACATATATACATACATACATACTGACATGTAATTATATATGTACTTTAAAATGCAAAAAAAAAAAAAAAAAAAAAAAAAAATGCAAAATCTATATTTATAGTATTTAAACATTGTTTCAGATCAATAATAGAATCAATGATAACCTTTTTGTTTAAAAAAAAAAAAAATATTACACCCAAATTTCATATATTTTGTCCTTGTCTTTGTGTTCCCATGGAAACTACTTCATCATGGCATTGCAAGAAACACCTCCTGCTCTGCCGTAAATTAATCAATTCATGCAATTATGACCATAATATTTTCTTCTTACTCCTTTCTTCCTTGTCTTCCTTCGTCCCAAGAAGGAAACCTCTAATTCATCCATTCCATAAATAGGACTATTTGGAAATCGGTCTCACTCCTTCAAGTTGGCTATCATTGAAGTTTTAAACTTTCTCTTTTGGTTTTCCTTACCACGTCGAGAAAATAAAATCTCTCTACGAGCTTAATTTGGTTGGTGATTTGTTTTCTTTTTCTTAAGCTTATATTGAGTGCCAGAGAGTATGTTATAGTTAAATCTCATTAGAAATAAAAAGTGATTAGTTATGTTGGGGTGTTCTAGTTGAATCATTATCAAAATTGTTGAAAACGTAGGACCCATTGATTTTCTGTTTAATTTTATCTTTCTTATATATGATACCTTTATGAGTGGGGCTACTTAAAATGGTTAAGGGTTTATGTGTGCTTATGATTAGCAAAGCTGTACTATAATAGTTAGGGCCAGCAATACTAGGTTGGTATGCGGTGAGGAGTCAGACTAAAATTTCCTACCACCACCAATCCGTAGTAGCTAGAGCGGTGAAGGAAATTGCCAAATCCTAGACAGGACTAAGGATATGTTCGAGACCTTTTGTCCTACAGTTGACTAAAAACTGTTACAATTATTGTTGTTGTTGTTGGTGTTGGTGGTGGTGTTGCTGTTCCTATTGTTGTTTGTGTTGTTGTTATTGCAACCTACTATATTAGCAGTGAAATGCTTTTTTTTTTTTAACTACAAACCTTTCCTTCTTAGTAATAAAGATATAACGCATACAAATGGAAGAAGTTCTAAACGGTAACAAAAATATGAGAATATAAAATCTAAATCTTTAAATTCTCCGTAATGGTCAGTTTCCCCAATATTTCCCCGGAAGGTTAAATGGATATTAATACTTTTCTTTGATAATTAATTGCGTTTCCTGAAGGGGTGAGCGAGACTAAGAGATGGATTACACTACCTTAGACCTTTTTGATAATTTGAGAACCATTTTCACAAGTAATTCAACTTTTATTCATATAGTCGTTAAGAGTTAAGAGGAATCAATAGTTTGGAACTCAGTTTAGATTGAATATATATAAATGGCAAAAATTAGCGTATATAATGTCCAGAGAAAAAGATCACCTGTGGAAATAAGTATTTTCATTCCCCTTTCAATGAATGGAATTCAAAATCATGAGTCATCCGTTTTAGTAGTAATTTATTTGGATTTAAGGTTTAATTTTTCTGTGAAAACTCGTACATATCATTTACAGCCTCTGAAAATGCGTATTGTCATTAGGAGAGGCCTCTTATCACATGCCACCTTATGTGACCCTTTCCTGCCCTTATGGCGAATCTGGCTCTCTGTTTGTTAAATGTCACCGTAATCCCATTCAAAATTCGAACAGGAATAAAATCTATAGAGGTTATTTGGCCATTTTTGACGAATGCACTGAAATATGACTCCATCTCTGCTCACAAATTATTATTCAATAAAAAGTGGTCATATCTTCACCATATAAATATATATATATACATATATATATATATATATATATATATATATATATATATATATATATATATATATATATATATATATATATATATATATATATATATACATTATTAGCATTGTCGCATTTTTCATGAAAATATAAAATAAATACTGAATAAATTCATAATGAAAGGATAAACCCATTCATCCAAACGATAATCTATAAACACAAAGTAATTAATAATTGCTACACATATTCATACATGACATGTATGTCAGTTATGATTCGTTTTACTCCCATAGTTCTGATGATTTCCTCAATTTTGAACTATGATAAATAAAAGGAGATTCTAAAGGTATCCAATATTTTTTCGGGAAGGGGACTGTTATTCTAAAACTTATGTGTATATGCGTTTGTTTGTTGATTTGTATTTGCTATAATATTAATGCACATGCACGTGACTGGTGTGTGTGTGCACGTGTATGTATCTATAAAGAAGCCTATATAATGGGTATAGAATATCTCAAGCGTCTGTGTGTGTGTGTGTGTATATATATATATATATATATATATATATATATATATATATATATATATATATATATATATATATATATATATATATATATATATATATATATATATATATATATATATATATATATATAGATAGATAGATAGATAGATAGATATATAAATAGATAGATAGATAGATAGATATATTTGATTATCAAAATCCTTATATAATCTTTATTTTAAATTTCGCCAGTTTTCAAACTATATATAAAAATTTTTGAATGAAAATTCAGTAACTTGAAGAAATATGTAGGGTTTTTAGGAGCCTGTTGGAAGCCTCTATGCTTGGGGATCTGCTATACAGGGGTTCGGGACCCACTCAAGTTCGATTGTTTCTTGCAGTGTATACAACCTCACCATCCTTGTAAGCAAGGGATGATTGGTTTGAGGGAGTGCAAAGCAGTCATTGTCTGGTCCTCCTTGGTCCTAGCTTGAATGGAGAACGGTCTTAGGCGCTGATCATAAGTATATATGGTCAGTCTTCATGGCATTACCCGGCCAAGGCGTTACTACTGTCCCCGGCCTCTGCCATTCATGAGTGACCTCAAAGCATTTAAATGGTTTATGAAATTCTATGGAAATTACAAAATGTCTTCTCTACACCCAAGATTCTTCGTATTTAGAATATTCTTTAAAAGATTTTTGATCACGTTAGAAGAAATAATGTAAACAGAGTTCTGTATTTTGAAGATATAATTCAGCCTACACAAAATTTCATGCAATAGCAGACTTTGAATAATTCTTCCCGAGGTGAATCAATGTATCTGAGCATAGGATTTCTCAGAAGCTAAAGTTTAAAATACCTAATTATTATAGCTAGCATGCACTAACGTTTGTAAGGTATATGGTCTCTTCAGCGTTGAATTCTGAAGATACTGGGTTCACAGACACTGTTTTTAGAGGTAAGCAAACTCTTCCTTTATGGACATTGGTCTGCCTGAGAAGGAAGACGTGTTTTCTAGTGCTCCTGTTTTTCTCAGCTTTTATATTATCCAAGGGCTTCTTCTCGTTTTTCTATTGTTCCTGCAGAGTATAAGAGAGTTGTGATATTACTTTTCAGGGTGTCTGAATGTGCGTGGATGTAGTACGATAGAGAGTAAAAGATGTGAAATTGGAAGTATGTTTAGAAGTAGAAGGATGGATGTATTAGCCTTGTGTGAGACAAAGATGAAAGGAAAGGGTGAAGTGATGTTTGGTGAAATGTCTGGTAGAGTGTCTGGGATTGAAAGGGGAAGAGCGAGAGAGGGTGTGGCTTTATTGCTGAGTGAATGGATGACAGGTAAAGTAGTGGAATGGAAGGAGATATCATCTAGGTTAATGTGGGTAAGGGTTAGGTTGGGAAGGGAATGTTGGGCATTTGTCAGTGCGTATGGGCCAGGCAGTGAGAAAAGTGAAGAAGAGCGGAATGAGTTCTGGAATGGATTAACTAGGTGTGTAGAAGGACTGGGTAGAAGGAATTATGTAGTTGTCATGGGTGACTTAAATGCTAGAGTGGGCGCTGGAGAGGTAGAAGGTGCCATTGGGAAGTATGGCGTACCAGGTGAAAAGGAGAGTGGTGAGAGACTGGTAGATATGTGTGTTGAACAAGAGATGGTAATAAGTGCTAACTTTTTTAAAAAGAAAGATAAAAATAAGTATACATGGGTAAGAGTGGCAAATGAAAGAGTAGTAGAAAGGGCATTAATGGATTATGTGTTGATAACTAAAAGAATTTTTGGAAGATTGAAAGACGTGCACGTGTTTATGGGTATGGCTAACGGTATGTCTGATCATTTTTTGGTGGAAGAAAAATTAGTTGTAGCAAAAGAGTGGTAGAATAGAGTAGGTGGATGTAAAAGGGAGCTAGTGAGGGTTGAAGAGCTAATAAAATCGGGGGTAAAAAGTAAAAATAAGGAAAGGTTCAAAATGGCATATGACGAGGTGAGAGTAAGAGAAACTGGTAATTTAGAGGCAGAGTGGAAGTTAGTAAAAGAAAATTTTGTTGGGATTGCAAGTGATGTATGTGGCAAGAAAGTTGTAAAAGGTAAAAGTGGAAGAAAAAAAGAGGGCTTTTGAAGAATGGCTGCAGAGTAATAGTATAGAGAAGTATGAAAAATATAGAAAGAAAAATGTAGAAAGTAAGCGCAAGGTACGTGAGGCAAAGAGGGCAGCTGACCTGAGGTGGGGTCAGGGATTGGTTCAGTCATATGAAGAGAATAAGAAGAAGTTGTGGAAAGAAGTGAAGAGAGTAAGGAAGGCTGGCGCAATAATTGAAGAGACAGTGAAAGATGGAAATGGAAGGTTGTTAAAAGGAGAGGAGGCAAGGAAAAGGTGGGCGGAATATTTTGAAAGTTTGCTGAATGTTAAGGATAATAGGGAGGCAGATATAATTGCTGTTCCAGGTGTTGAGGTGCCAGTGATGAGAGATGAGAATGAGAGAGAGATTACAATAGAGAAAGTGAGGAGAGCACTAGATGAAACGAGAGTAGGAAAAGCATCTGGTATGGATGATGTGAAAGCTTAGATGTTGAAGGAAGGGGGTGTGACTGTACTTGAATGGTTGGTGAGATTGTTTAATATGTGTTTTGTGTTGTCAATGGTACCAGTAGATTGGGTTTGTGCATGTATTGTACCACTATATAAGGGTAAGGGAGATGTGCATGAGTGTTGTAATTCAAGAGGTATTAGTTTGTTGAGTGTAGTTTGAAAAGTGTATGGTAGAGTAATGATTAATAGGATTAAGGATAAAACAGAGAATGCACTCTTGGGAGTACAGGGTGGTTTTAGAGGAGGTAGGGGTTGTATGAATCAGATTTTTACAGTTAAGCAGATATGCAAGAAATATTTAGCAAAAGGTAAGGAGGTGTATGTTGCATTTATGGATCTGGAGAAAGCATATGATAGAGTTGATAGGGAAGCAATGTGGAATGTGATGAGGTTATATGGAGTTGGTGGAAGGTTGTTGCAAGCAGTGAAAAGTTTCTACAAAGGTAGTAAAGCATGTGTTAGAATAGGAAATGAAGCGAGTGAGTGGTTTCCGGTGAGAGTGGGGCTGAGACAGGGATGTGTGATGTCGCCGTGGTTGTTTAACTTGTATGTTGATGGAGTGGTGAGAGAGGTGAATGCTCGAGTACTTGGACGAGGATTAAAACTGGTAGGCGAGAAAGACCATGAATGGGAGGTAAATCAGTTGTTGTTTGCGGATGATACTGTACTGTTAGCAGACACATAAGAGAAGCTTGACCGACTAGTGACAGAATTTGGAAGGGTGTGTGAGAGAAGGAAGTTGAGAGTTAATGTGGGTAAGAGTAAGGTTTTGAGATGTACGAGAAGGGAAGGTGGTGCAAGGTTGAATGTCATGTTGAATGGAGAGTTACTTGAGGAGGTGGATCAGTTTAAGTACTTGGGATCTGTTGTTGCAGCAAATGGTGGGGTGGAAGCAGATGTACGTCAGAGAGTGAATGAAGGTTGCAAAGTGTTGGGGGCAGTTAAGGGAGTAGTAAAAAATAGAGTTTTGGGCATGGGTGTAAAGAGAGTTCTATATGAGAAAGTGATTGTACCAACTGTGATGTATGGATCGGAGTTGTGGGGAATGAAAGTGATGGAGAGACAGAAATTGAATATGTTTCAGATGAAGTGTCTAAGGGGTATGGCTGGTGTATCTCGAGTAGATAGGGTTAGGAACGAAGTGGTGAGGGAGAGAACGGGTGTAAGAAATGAGTTAGCGGCTAGAGTGGATATGAATGTGTTGAGGTGGTTTGGCCATGTTGAGAGAATGGAAAATGGTTGTCTGCTAAAGAAGGTGATGAATGCAAGAGTTGATGGGAGAAGTACAAGAGGAAGGCCAAGGTTTGGGTGGATGGATGGTGTGAAGAAAGCTCTAGATGTGAGAAAGGCAAGAGAGCGTGCTAGAAATAGGAATGAATGGCAAGCGATTGTGACGCAGTTCTGGTAGGCCCTGCTGCTTCCTCCGGTGCCTTAGATGACCACGGAGGTAGCAGCAGTAGGGGATTTAGCATTATGAAGCTTCATCTGTGGTGGATAATGTGGGAGGTTGCGCTGTGGCACCCTAGCATTACCAGCTGAACTCGGTTGAGTCCCTGGTTAGGCTGAAGGAACGTAGAGAGTAGAGGTCCCCTTTTTGTTTTGTTTCATTGTTGATGTCGGCTACCCCAAAAAAATTGCGGGAAGTGCCTTTGGTATATGTATGTATATATGTATATTTATATATATATATATATATATATATATATATATATATATATATATATATATATATATATATATATATATATATATATATAAATATATATATATATGGATAAATATCAACATAACATCATGTTCAAATAGAAATAAATTTCTACCTCATACTTGGGATCGAACGCGCAATGTTAATAGTTGTCTAATGTGTACATTACGCATATTTTTGCCCAATGTGAACAATGGGCAATATGGTTTACCCAGTGTACATATTAGGCAGAAAAAACTCGCATAATTGCCTATTGCACACCTTATGCGATTCCATTTTGCGGAATGTGAATATGTCACACAATTTTGTCTAATGTGAATATGAATAGGCGGAAGGAGGACAAAGAGACACTGATACAACATAATAGAAACATAAACTTTATTCCAGACAAAATTTTATAATATCTACACAAAATGAAGTAAACACAAATAAACAAAAACAAAACTGTTATTCACAGTGACACTGACAACACTTAATTTTTGCACGCTCTGCCTGGGTGGCCGCGAGAGTTGCATTTAATTTCTTTCTCGCGGCAGCTGCATCGTCCTGACGAACACTGTGTACTACATTGACACTTTACAAACTTTTGTCCTCCAGTAGCCTTTGCTGTTGCTGTTCTCAAAGTGAGACGAATATCAGGAACATCATCTGCTTTAATCAAAACATGATCTATAGGACTTGGATCAGCTGCTGTGTATTTGGATCCAAGAAATCCCTCACGGCAATCTATAGTATACATCCCATCCTCTCCTTTCATGGCGACCACAAGATGATTCTTCGGACCAGTCTGGCCACGATCAACGTCTGGAACTCTCAATGTAGCGCACTGCCCAACTTCTAATCGTCGAACTAATTGATTGCCACGACGTGTCATCTGAACTGCTGCTTTGGATTGTCCTGCATCAGCTGCATCTCGGATTTCCTGGAAACACCCACTTTGTGTCTCTGCTGTCACTCCTGTCACTGCATCTTCGTCACTCTCCACCTCTGCTGTTGGTCCTGTCACTGCATCTTCGTCACTCTCCACCTCTGCTGTTGCTCCTGTCAATGCATTTTCGTCACCCTTCACTTCTGCTGTCACTGCATTTTCGCTACTCTATTCAATTCTAGCTAAATATGCTTGCCTAACCTGCAAGTCTTGCTTAATGTGCAGATTAGGCACGCATTTTGCACAATATAAATATTAGGCAAACTGTTTGCTTAAAGTACACATTAGGCAATTTCTGCTGCCTAATGTACACATTAGGCAATTATTAACATTGAGCATAACATATATATATATATGTATATATATATGTATATATATATATATATATATATATATATATATATATATATATATATATATATATATATATATATATATATATATATATATATATATATATATATATATATATATACACACACACACACACACACACACACACATATATATATATATATATATATATATATATATATATATATATATATATATATATATATATGTGTGTGTGTGTGTGTGTGTGTGCACGTTTGTGTGTTTGTAGTTGTGTATGTTTGTGCTTTTCAGCAAATACATCATATGCCTACATATGCTTAAAAACTGTTTTAATATACTTTGATTATTCTTTATTGATATGGCAGTTATAGATTTTTGTTAATATATAAACTCATTCAAACCCTCTTGCTAGTCTATAATGTATACTGTATAATATATCTTTTTCGATGGTAAAAATTTTATATTTTATCCTCATATAATTCCTTTATGCACGCGTTCCAGGTATCGTGGCATCACATAGAAGAAATTTAACTATAAAAAAGCTCTTGTCACATTAGCTGGCTTCTTATCCATTTGTACTGTTTGGCAATAATGGTGACAATTGTGTAACTCAGTAATATGTTTTAAAAACTAAATTGCAAGTAGTATTAGGAAGATGCAGTAAGATTAGGCTACCTCCAAATGTTATTAACCGAGATTTCTGTTCTCTACTTTGGAGTGTGTCCTGGCCTGCTTTACCAGCCATGGTTTCTGATTTTCTCAATGAAATAATGATCAAAATCATGAGGACTAAACAGCGTTCATACTGTAAATAGTATTTCAGCGTTTTTAGAGAATTAGCACTAAGTATTCCGGAAGAGTTATTCAACAAAAAAGAAGATATGGTTCTTCCAATAAAACATTAGTCCCTAAAGCTACTCCTAAAAAGGAATAAATTATACGAATTCTTCTTGACCAAATACGAGATATGCCTTCTGTACCTGGAAAACATATTATCGTAAGTGGACTAGATTCATAGCTTAAGAAACAGGAGTTTGTCATGGAGAAGCTGATGTTCTGGTGACATACCACATGAGTCAAGAAGCTTCTGTTTGACAACAATGAGAAAATAGGAGGTTTTGAGGAATTGGACAGAAAAGGATTCTTTTCTGAAAGGGGAGACTTAGTTCGATGGACAGGGCAGAAAAAAAGTCGGTTAAGAAACAACCACTCAGAATTCACAACCGTAGAGCGCTAAGTCCGTCCTAAGACGGAAGTGTGGGAAAGCAACTTTATACAATAAGACCATCTACACAAAATGTTACATTAATACTTAAATATTAATACAGATAAAGTACAATGGGGGGAATATCGTATAAAGAGAGAGGAATAGTGTGAGAGAAGAGAGAATAATAGATGAGAAAAAAATTGATGTAAAGGGAAAGAAAATGGTGTTATTAACGAGAGGAAAAGATGTGTTGACTCCCTTCAAAGGGTGTTACGGCACAAAGAAAAGTTAGAAATATAAAAAGAAAATTGTATAATGTAAGAGAAAGATGATTTTAGAGAAAATGAAAATATGAGTGAAAGAAAAAATGAAATATGGCAACTTACAACAGAGTTTCTTGAGTAAAAGACTTGATAAGAATTATAGAAAGAGCAAGTGTAATACATGTAAGGGAACTTGATGAGCAGGTAGTAAAGACATCAGGCATGAAAAGAAGAAAAAAAGAGACGTTTTAACTTACAGAAGAGTGAGTTTGCGTATATGAGTGAGTTAGAATTATGCAAGGAGACGGTTTTGTATACGAGAAAAGATGATGTTAGGAAAAAAAAACAGATGAGAAAAGGAAAGGAGAGAGAGTGTTAGCTTACAAAAATCGAAAGATATGTCAGTGATATGAATGCGTGAGAAAAGAAAAATGCTTAGAGTTTTAGGAGTAACAAAGATTTAATAAGAGGTGAAAAAGATAATTATGATTTACTTACTCTTACTGGAGCGGGAAACAGGAAGGTTTTGATTTCTTACAAAATCAAAGGGATCAGGAATTGGCAAAGGTTGGAGAGAGGAATGACTAACAGGGTGATGATGGATGGAGGTTTTACGCTGTGTAGAGGAAGAAAGGATTATGAATGAAGGAGGAGGATGATTTGTGTTTTGGAGGGGGAAGATAAGTCTTGGATGTAGAAAGAACAAAGCTTTCAGGGGAAGAAGAAGGATTGGAAGTTGCAGGAATGTTGCCAAGAGAATGAATGAATGATTTGAAGTTTTCAGGCATCCTGATATCAAAGGTCCTTGACACCGATATAATTTAATATATACAATGAATAAAGAAGAAAATCAATTAAAACCATAAACGCAAATATGTTATGAAAGTTAGATATCTTTCAGACGACCTGCTTCTGGAACAAATTTAAAAAGGCCTCAAGCGTTATACGATACATCATGTCCAAGGAACTCGGTACCCATGAACTTGCCATCCTCACGTTAACCCCTAAATAGATATCTTTATCTTTCTGGGTTATAAGTAGGTTATTCAGTCAACAAATACCTCACAGTCATGGATATCAAACAATGATCACAGTGTCTCAACCGAGTGTGACCAATGTGTATACAACAAAGAGTAGTCTCCGACTTTCAGGGCATCCCGTTATACTTCCAAGGGGGTAAAACATTATTTATTTCTCTCATTTTTTTTCTCAGTTAAGCTATCCCAATGCTGTTAACTGAATAAAATTCATAATTGTAGGTAAAGATTCTTGACAGGGAATGGGATAGGTTCTGGTAGCAACTTGGTTGAAGCATTCTATGCGTGAATCTCCCTCTCATTTCCAGGCACACCTGTGTATGGTGGAACCCAACAAAATTGAACTGATATACCTCTCAGGACACAAACAAACCTCCATTCTAAAATCCTTAAAACAAACGGTTTACTAGAATTAAAAACTTCTAAAGCTTGAAGGGCATTCTTTGCATTACTAAAAATGGTAAAGCTCCCACCCTCATCCAATGCTATTTCCTCAATAGCGTTTAGTATGCCATTTTTTTGGCAGTGAATATGGAAGATATTAAAATAGTGCAGCTCTAGAGTTGAAAGAACTACTACATACCCCAAATCCAAGGCCAACATCAGTTTTAGAGCCATCAGTATATATAAAAGTTGATTCCCTATGTTATTCCACATGCTCCATAATAAGAGACCTGGCTTCTAATTCAGTCATTCTTTTTTATATAACAATAAATGTCTACAAAAAAGATATCTCTTGTTATTTCCATGGAGGGTTGGTGATATCCTAAATGGAGGAACTCTATTTCTTACTATATCAAGACTATTTATTAATTGTTTCACTTGAAAACCATAAGGTTGCCGAGATTTTGGGTGTAACTCAAAATATCTAAAATGCCTTACAAAGTTCGTAGTCTGACAGGCTAGAGAAGTAGGAAGTCTTTGCAACCTAAACCAATACCAAACCATAGTATACTTTCAGTAAAGGTCTAAAGGTATTTCTCCAGCGTCAACAAGGAGACTCGGGAAAGGCGAAATTCTAAAAGCTCCTGTGAACAATCGAATACTAGCTTGATGTATACAATCTTTTATCTTTAATTGGCTTTGGGTGACAGAGGAGTATATTTAACGCTGATAAATAATCTATGGTATTATTAAAGCCTTGTTTTAGAATAGTTTTGCAGTCTGCTCCCATGAGGTATTGGATAAAGCTTTTAAAGGCTCCAAAGCATCTCCTTTAAGTGAGGAACCCATGTAAGCCTACAATTCAATATCAATTCTAAAAATTTAGCTTTGCTTATACATTGGGTCTGTTGACCTTAGATGTATAAATCTGGATCTGGATGTACTTCCTGAATACGACAGAAATGGACAAAAGTAGTTTGGCTTATCAGAAACTTTTACCCATTCATATTAGCCCACTAAATAATTTTGTCAATTGAGAGTTGTAGTATTCTCTCACCATTACCATTCTAGCTCAGGAAAATTACATGGAGAGATCATATATCAATAGTGTTGAGAGATTATCTTGAGTAAGGACTGAGGATATCCCAGTAATGGCTAGTGCAAATAGGGTTACACTTGGCATACTTCCTCTCTCATAGAGCTTCCGCTAATCTCACTTAAATAAAATATATGTGCAATAAACGATTGAATGAACAATGGTAGCTCTGCTTGTAATCCCAAACTATGAATGGTTTTAAGCATACCATATACCATGCAGTGTCATATGCCTTTTCAAGGTAAAAAAAAAAGACTGTTACATGATGATGTTTGGAAGCAAAGGCTTCACAAATAGAGTGTTTCTTTTCTAAATTCACACTGGATTGGTGATAAAATACTCTTTTTTTCCAGGTATATCATCAATCTTCCATTGACCTTTTTCTCCATGACCTTACATAAAAAAGATGTCAATGCAATTAGTCGATAGTTTCCTGCTAAAAACTTATCCTTACCGAGTTTCAAAAAGTGTAAAATAATGGCTAGGGCCCAAACACTTGGATAACTATCAACATGCCACATTCTGGCAATAATGCTTGAAATAAATAACTTGGTATCAAAGGTGCATGTTTAACCATTGAATATGATATTCCCTAGGATCCATGGGCTGTGTCATTACAAGTAGCAAGTGCGGTATCAAATTCTCTTTCAGTGAAAGGAAAATTGTATGACTCTTTGCTTCCTGTTGCAAAATTTAAAATTTTCTTTTCTTTAATGCTCCTACACCGGTGACCAGGAACTGCTACACTTACATGACACATTTGATAAATGATCAGCCTGGGCATTGCGAACCTCATTTGCTTCAGTCACATACTGACAATTCGCCTTCAACAATAGTGGTCGGTTGGAGGTGAATTTTCCAGCTATCTTTTTAATTCTCCTCCACAGAGAAGAAGGTGGTGTTATACTGTTAATGGAGGAAACAAAAGACACCCAAGACTGGCACCTATCTTCTTTCATTGCACGAAAAAACGTTCAAGTTGAATATTTTCTTGTTGCTTGGTGCAAGGTAGCTAGATCTGATGATCAACAGGAAACTGGTCACCGTTTGAATAACCTTGTGGTTTTGGAATGGAATTGACTCCTGCTGTATGTAGAGTTCCATTCAGAGAGTCTGTGGTACTATCCACACTTTCAAATTGCTCTGCACTCCCTCCAATTTCCCTTAGCTCCCAATATTTATACCAGTCCACCTTGTCAAGGTTCCATCATGGCGATCTATACAAGGGTAGACTATTGTTCGTATCTATAGTAATTGGAGCATGATCACTAGTACGCTAATCGTCTAATGTTCTCCATTCAAAATCAAGAATAAAGTTCGAGCATGCAACTGAAATGTCAATGCACGATAAGATACCTGTCTGAACAAGAAAGTGCATGGGCTCTCCTGTATCAAGGAGTCCCACATCTTCATTTTCCACAATTGATGACATAGTATTGTCCTTGCGTTTGTTAGAACATTTCCCAGTAAGAGAAAAGGTTGAGGGAGTTTTTGTAACAGCTCTACTAAATTATCGTATGAGATGTTGTTATTTGGAGGTAAGTAAAGAGAACAAATGGTGTATTTTCTTTCAATATCAATCTGTACAACATTGTCCTGCAGAGGTACACGAATAGACAAAGATATTTGGGGAACATCTCAACAAAAATATATAAGACTTCGGCCATGGCTCCCTACTCGTTGATCAAATGGTGTCCTGTAGCTGACATATTCCCGAGGACAAGGAGTATTATCAGCAAGTTTGCTCTCCTGTAGACATATAATTATTCGGGAGTGCTCATAAATGAGGAGCTTAAGTTCTTCATATTTAGTCCTCATACCTTGACAATTTCACTGTGAAGTTTAATTATGGGAAGATTCCTTAGATGTCCTCCTATAAGAGTTTTCTTTTTTTATTGATAGGAATCTCAGATACTTTCTTTGATGAATTAGGTCTTGCTATGCTTGGTTTAAGGTTTTTCCTTGGAGCCTTCTTTTTCAATTGTCATGGGGGATGGGGCACTGCGACATGAAGTTTAGATATATTTAAATCTTATGGAAGATTATCATCTTTTTCAAATAGAATATTCTACTTAATTACTATAGGATATTTTTTTTTATTTCTAGTTGGTGGAAAGAAGGAAGGTGGTCTCCTTTTTCGACTGAAAGATAGCAATCTATTATGACTATGTACCTTCATCATTACATGTACCTCCAGTAGCTCTCTAGCATAAGAGGCTTCCCCAATATGTGGCAACTATGCTGCCAAGATGAGAGCCTTGAGCTGTTCATCTGAGGTGCAGCGGTGCGGTAGACCTAGAGGACAGACGGTGTACCTTTTTCATGCTAGGCACCGAATCTAAATTAACAGGTTTGGTAATAGCCTAAGGTGGTGATTCAGCGATAGGATGCTTTACAATACATGGTCTAACTTGTTCTGCAATTTTTCCCGGATGTCCTACCTCGTTAGATTTTAAGGCCTTGGCGTAACTCTTGGTTTTCATTAGAAGTTGCCCATCATATCCCACACTAATATGTTTTAGATAAAACTCTTGAAAAGCTGCTTTGTCTGTTTGATATTGAGGACATTTCCTGTCGCCTGGCTTGTGATCATGACTATAATTACTGCTACTTACAATATTAGTGCAGGGTCCATGCTCAGGATCAGAACAAACGAGAAAATAATCTTTGTAGTTCTGGGAATCTCCTGAACCTTCCATATTTCTTTTGGGCACACATCTAAGATTTTACACTCGCTAAAATCATATGATTCTTTGTTAAGAACTATTTCTATTCTATACTTTAAATTCAAATTTGGTTCTATATCCATCATGAGATTTTCATAAATTTTTATAGTATTTAACATTAAATATTGTGTTCCAGATCTGGTATGAATTAAGATAAATTTCTTGCCAAATCTAGAAATTTTTCCACACACTATGGTACCCATGTTCCCTCGTATTACCCTACTAAATTTAGAATAATCAAATTTCTCTGTCTTAATGTTACAATTAGCCACATTAGTGGCTTAGGTTTTCTTTCAGATATCGAATTTACATTGGTGTTACCAGACTCACTCGGACTTCAGTCACTGGGGATATATACATCCAGGTTTCACACTCCGGTAATCTCACAATTATCAATTCTATTTTGGAAATATCAGAGACTGCTTTGAAACCTTCCTCATTATTACTGAAGCAGATCCATGCTACCCATTTATCATTATTTCTTTAAAATTCTTCCTTATTCCATGTATTTTACCCTAAGGTATAAAAGTCATCCACAATGCAAGAAATGGCAATTTATTGGTATATCACATATGTGGATAACCTTTCATTTCCTTACATTTCCATCTAGTTAGTTCCTCAAAACAATTTTCCTTAATAGGGCTAGCCAAGGTTGTCAACACTGCCGAGGGCGAGTCAGCATATCTAGGGAAGGGGGGGGGGGGCGTCCTTGTCAGCATAATCTATAGGAAAGAAATTTTGTATTTGTTTTATTCACCTGCTCGAAAATATTTAGGCATCACACGTTGAAAAGGAATTTTGCACTCCCCACTATCGGAACAATGAGAGTATATTTCCCAGATGGTCCACTCCTGAAGGATAGCATCAAAACATGCATCCTGGCAAATATTTTAGCTGAACCAACCTGCTAGGACTGAGACCAAGAAACGATGGAAACATCCTTCCAATATCTGTAATGATGGGCTTCCAGCAAGAAGCTGAGAGTCCTACCCATGTATTGGATCTACCTGGATTCAGAAGACACAACCCTTAAGAAAAGTTCTGCCAAAAATGTCCAAACCATATTTGGGATAGCTGAGATCATCCAATACTCTCACATATAGCTTTAAATGCAAATAACGGATGTAGAAACATCAAAGCCAGTGGCCATAATGTCGGAAAGTGCAGGTAGCTGATATGAGCAATGATTTTTTTTTTCTTAATGTCTCTTGTTGAATTTTTTTTTATTTTTTTGAGTGCAAATGTTTAATTTTTTTCCCACTTATCAGTTTGTTAGTGTTGGAAAGTGTAAATATGGCTACCATGTGTGTGTTAGTATTTCTTTATGACATATCGGTTGTTGAAATTTATTATATTTTTCTTGAATTTGTTTGTTGGCATTTTTTAATGTTTTCAGTACTCATCAATACTAAACAGCTTACGCACAGTGTTAATGCCGGAAAGTGTAAGTAAATGATGTGGGTATCATGAGTGTCTTGGTAAATTTTTTCTGTGTTGTCACTTGTTAAAATTTAGTTTATTTTTCTTCGAACGCATACATTTAATTTTTTGTTTATTTATTTATCACTCGTCAGTATTTACCTCTTTATGTGATAATATTGATGGTAGTAGAGTTTGTTAGCATTGCAAATTATCAAATAGATGTTATAGAAACCTCTAGTATGTTAATATTTCTTTTTGAGATGTCGCTTGTTAAAATCAGGTGTATTTTTTCTGAGATTATTTATTTCTGACATTTTTTAGTGTTTTTGGTACTCAATAATAACGAACTGTTTACTCACTTATAATGATACCTAAGGAGTTTAATATAGTTAGAAAGTATAGAATGATGCTATTTTTTTATGCTGCTTGAAATTTAATATATTTCCTTCAAGTTCTTACTTTTGATATTTCATCTTTCTTTTTCAGTTCTTATTTGAAATTCCTACCAGAAAAATGTCTTTGGGAATGGATGCTATCAAGTCATTTTGACTTGAGATGGAGAGTGACCCTCATGAAAGTTTGAAGATCTAAGACATCTTTGAAAGCCATGGGCCGGAGTTAGACCTACTTGAATTGGAGAAAGAGAGGCCAGTTGAGGAAGCAGATGATCCTGAAATTACTCCCTGTGAGATGAAGACGGCCAGGGGAAGAGGCTGGGATTAATGGTACTACAGCTGTTGTGACCTTCACTTCTACTACAACAGCATATTCTCCCTAACCATCAACCTCTTGTGTTATTATCCCACTTGCTCCACCAGCAACTTCCCCCTCTTAAGGAGAGGAGTAGTAAAAGAAGAGGGGGACGGGGGCCGGATTCCAGCCAGCCAGGTGAACTCTAACTCAACGTATGAATGCTTATTTAGGGAAATGGAACGATATTACTCGTTGGTGTAAAGACCCAGATACAGCTCTTCCACATAAGTTTACACCGAGGCATGAGCCTGAAGGTCCCACTTTTGCCACGATGGGGCGAGAAAAATCACCGACATTTTCTCGTTCTTGTTGGATGATCTGATGCTGACATAGATTGTCCTTTGTTCTAATGACTTCCTAACTTTTTTTAAGGGCCACTACCATCAGAGAGATAATGATTCCTTTTAGAAACTTGGACCTGAGGGAGCTCAAGAAGTGCATCGGCATTCTAATCATGTCAGCTGTCAATTCGTACTACCATACGATCATATGTAACATTTTCCGCCTGGCCTCCATCGGATTTGGACTCAGGACCTAAAAATTTTTAAGTTCATTCATGGAATCTGATATATGTCTTAAAGCCAGGTAGCACTTTAATCATAATTTAGATTATAATTAATTTTTTTAGAAAGGAAAGAAACTATTTTTGAGGGGTGCCTTCTGAAATCTATCCAGCTCAGTCAATTTAGAAAGAAACTTTTCTTTGTTCCTTATCTTCTCATTCTTTAGATGAAACTCCGTTACTTGATAATCTGCTTCATTTCCAGGCTTAACTTATAAATCTGAGTTAGAAATATCATTTTTACCTATTCTTTATTTGATACAAATCTATCACAAAAAGGACGTAAGGGTTTAGGAGCTGGAAATAGTCATATAAGTATGACAGGTGATAGTAAAAACAATGTTTTTTTTTTTTTTTTTTTTCATATTTTATAGATAAACTGAAGCTGAGATATTATTTTAAAAAAATAAAAAATAAAAATAAAATATCTTTAAAGTATCAATTCATGAATGTTATTGAAAGAAGAGTCATCAAGATAAAATACATAATTCTGATACAAAATATTATGAAATAGAATTTGTCAAACTGAAATTACTTGTTACAAATTATATATTAACTTATATTTACCAGGATAAAATTAACACTTTGGAGAGTCTTGCAGGATCTTAGGTGATCTGTGAGGCATCAAATTACACAACTTGAGATTAACTGATGTTCGAAATCAGTTCTGTAATTATCATCTCTCTGACAAGCCAATTCTTTTCATGATTAGGCTAGTTGTTCATAAAGGTCCATGCCTTACTGGATTCTGGCATTAGTAGATTTAACTGCGTTTATCCTGTCACTTCCCCATTTTCTGCTATTGAGTTAACCTTCATTGTCTCATTTCCTAACGAATTCTCTCTCCTTTCACATTAATCTCTACTAAACTAAACTGAATAAGAAATGCTGCTTTTGCACCCTCTCTATTCATAAGTAAAATTCTTGCAACATCTTCTTTTTCTTCTTCCTCTCTAAGTATTGCAAATTTATATTACACATAAATTCAGTCTATCCAGAGGAAAGCATTTTGGTGGAATTTGAAAAACGATTTGGAATCCCATGACGAGAAAAGTTCGTCTGCAACTCTCCGTCTGAAGTGGAGGGAGTTTTGCTTCTTCCTTAATTATGGGAGGAAGGAATTATAATGCGTTGCATGAGAGAATGCCAAAGACTGCATTTAAGACAAAAAAGCTTGGGGAGAAAAATCCGACCGGTTTCTTGAAACAAGAGAGCTTGTGAAATAGAGCAAAAGATTTTTCAGACATAATGATTTTTCCTTCACGTCATTGAAATACTTTATTCGGGAAAACTAGACATAATTAAGGACTCTAAGTCAATTGGGTAAGTAAGAGGATTAGCTGAGAATAACGAACCGGATGTGGATTTCAAAAGGAGAGGTTACTTTGTAGTAGGAAAAACCATGCAGTAATTGGATTCTAATACCGGTTGATATTGAGCAAAGATATTAACAG
>NC_090733.1:7354755-7357622 GCF_036898095.1 Palaemon carinicauda | reverse complement strand
GAACAAATTGAACGACGGTGCCAAAGACTTTTATCTAGATCAAGAATAAGAGATTTAATAGACCGTAAGTTTCTGTCCAACAAATTAAGATGAGAACCAGCAGCTGAACACCAGAATAGATTGATCACCGAAAATCTTGTAAGACTTTCTGAATAAGCCATTTTTTTTAGCAATTGAAGAAGACACAGTCCTAATGTGTTTCTCAAAAGTAAATTTGCCGTCGAGAATCACACCTAAAATTTTAAAAGTCATGCCAATTTAAAAAAACATTATAAATACTAAGACCCGGATGTTGAGAAGCCACCGTCCTTGACCTACTTACAATCATACTTTGAGTTTTGTTAGGATTCAACTTCATACCCCATAATTTGCATCATGCACTGATTTTAGCTAAATCTCGATTATGGGATTTACCAACCCCAGATCTATATTCAGGGGGTGGAATCGATGCAAAGAGAGTAGCATCATTTGCATAAGCAACAAGCTTGTTTTCTAGGCCAAACCACATGGCATGGATATATACTGTAGTATGAGAAGTAATGGGATAAGAACACTACCCTGTGGAACACCGGATATCACATTTCTATACTCACCATGGTGCCAATCTACAACAACTCTTTGAGATCCATTACTTAAAAAATCAATAATAATGCTAAGAAACGACCCACCCACTCCCAACTGTTTCAGTTTGAAAACAAGGGCCATGTGATTAACACGGTCAAAGGCAGCACTAAAATCAAGGCCAATCATACGAACTTCCTGACCACAATCAAGGGATTTCTGTACAGAATTGGAGATTGTGAGAAGGGCATCACATGCTCCAAGGCCTTTACGAAAACCAAATTGCAAACTAGGGAGTAGATGATTACCTTCAGCAAACCTATTACGACGTTTTGTCAGAAGACGTTCAAAAACTTTAGATAATAATGGAGTTATGGAAATTGGGTGGTAATCAGCGGGACTTGAGCTACCACAAACACATTTACATATAGGAGTAACATTACCAATTCTCCAACAAATGCTAAACGCTCCTCTTCTTGCTAACTTTTGCAAAATAACAGATAACTTTGGAGCTAGGAAATCTACTGTCTTTATAAAAAAAAACAAAGGAAAAATATCATTTGGGACTACACCTCCATAGCATCAAGGTCTCTCAAAACAGCTTTAATCTCAAGAGATCGAAAAGCTAAACTAGTTAGTTCTGCCTCAGGAAAACAGGAATGAGAAATTTCAACTTTTTCATTATTCTTTTTACTGCTAAAAACATCAGCCAAAAGGGTTGGACAGTGAGTGACTGAGCCATCTGGTTTAAGTTAAGGAGGATCTATTGCCTCTACACTAAAGAGCGAAGATTTAAGGGTACACCACCATTTATGTTCCTGAGTTGTACCAGAAGGGGTTTCTGTTTTGGTTAAATTGTATTCCTTTTCAGTTGAGGCATAAACTCTCTGAGCAAAAGCTTGAAGCTAAGTATAGTTGTCCGAGGTCAAATCTGGTCTGTTACCCTTCCCAAAGGTATAGGCCTTCTACTTCTCCAAATAAGCATTTCTACAATCATCATTGAACCACGGTTTGCCTTCACTCCGTACCTTAGCACATGAGAAGGGATACGCCTATCAATTAAGTTGACTAGATTCTCATTCAAAGGGGCAACAGGATATACTCTACTATATAATTGTAACCAATTCAAGCACAAAAGATCATTAAAAATCCCATTCCAGTCTGCTTGGGATTTCATATAAATTTCACAAGAGTATGATATATCAGGGACAGGCAGCTCAGTCTTCACTACTGATGAAATCAAGGCATGAAAAGATGTCCCGACTGGAGAACCAGCCTTACTAGTTATAACGCCAGGGGAGTCAGTGTATACGAGGTCCAAGCAATTACCAGACCTGTGAGCAGCTTCATTTATGATTTACTCACAGCCTGATTCAGAGGCAAAGTCTAAAGCTCTTAAGCCATGGCGATCGGTAGGAGAGATATAACTTAACCACTCCCTATGGTGATCATTAAAATCACCAACAAAGACAAAAGAAGCCTTTCTATCATCTTCTTGTATCTTAGCCATAATGGTAAGAAGACAATCGAAGATAGAATCATCCATGTCTGGATTCCGGTAGATCGAACACACATAAAAGTTGTTATGCCTGCCACAAACTTTTATTACCTGAATCTCATGACATCCACATTAATAGCAGGACTTATGAGAAGCAGGGTACTCGGCCATAATATACACCGCCATTCCCCTGGCCCTAGGGATGGCATCACGTTTCAAAACTATTGGCTTCTTAAAACCAGTTATAAGGAGCTCAGATGAGTGCTTCATATTAGAAACCAAATTTTCTGAGCACAAAAGAATATCATACTGTCTAGACGCAACTGTAAGGTCTTGGGTATTTGCATGAAGACCACGAATATTGCAATACAGAAGACGACATTGACGAAATCTATGACATACTGGTCCCGGATTTCGCTCAATGTCTCCAGACAGCATAAGAATTAATAAAAATAAAAAAGACATCATACCTAAAAACTAGATTAACAAGAATAATAACAAAAACAATATGTACAGAATTATAAATAAAGTGATTGATGATACCATTAGACTATAGTAAAAACTCGGAAAAAATGGTCAACATGGAGAAGCCGATACACCATGCAAGGCTAAATACCCTCCAGGATAGCCACTTCAACTGAAGGGAGGACACTAAGGATGGTTTTGAGAAGAAAAAAGAACCAGAAAAAAGAAAAGACAACCTCTAGATAAACTGCCAGGCATCCGTGACCCTTCTATTAAGCCTGCCCAACACACCATTTCAAAAAAACAAGAGGAAGAAAAAAAAATAATAATATAGAATATTATG
>NC_090733.1:7342255-7347255 GCF_036898095.1 Palaemon carinicauda | reverse complement strand
CCGGCCGGCAGTTGCTGCCGACCGGCACAGGCATTTGAACCAGAGTGCTGCCGCCCTATAGCTGTTAAGTAGTATACTTTAAAGCTAGTTTGTGGTGTGTGCCGGCCGGCAAAGGCAGGCCGGCACACATCCCCCCTATACTGTACTAGTATTCTTCTGTATAGTATATACAGTAAGAAGAAAACTATAGTAAAGGTTTTGGTACAGCACTGTATCTTCTAACACTATTGTGTTTTCTTGCACATCCCTTTGCTGTTGCCCTCAGATAGGAAGCTGAGTTCTTCCCTGTCTATTATCCAGGATTTTAAAATCATTGCTTAGGTTTGAGCTCCACCTGTTTCCTCTGGAAACCTTGCATTGGTTACTCTAGAAGAGATAAACCATTTTGATTTTATTATCTGGAAGGCTGCAACAATGGGTTGTGAGGGAAACACAAGTGTGTGTCTTTCCTTTCTGAATTGTTATGCTATACTATGCATATCCAGTGATACATAGTTCACTTGATACTCATGGAAATTTCTTCTCTTTACAGGAGGACCCTCCGAAGTGCGGAAATGTTTTCTGCAATGTCCGCAGCAAGAACCTCTGCGGACATGAGTGTTGTAGGAGACACGCAGCATGTGCTGTCTCCAAGGATGATCTCCAGTATTGGGACCCTCAGGTATGTACTGTATGCACTAACCTGATTACTGAGGCTTTTGATTCCCCTAGAACGGCGGAATCAAGGGATATAGCAAGGGAAAAGCTTCGTACTTGGGTAAGGGGCTTCAAGAAGAACACCTCTGGCCCTTATCTTCCAAGTGAGAAGATGAGGGCGTATCTTTTTCCCCAGGCATCAGCTGATGCAGTGATTCCCCAGCCTCAAGAGGAGATCCCTCAAGATCAAGTCCAGGTGGACGTGGAAGTCGCAGTCGCGATGCAAGACATCCAGTTGGATGACAGGATGTCTGACCTGGACGAACGTTTGGAAGAAGACCTCCTGGCAGAAGGTCAGGATCAAGTTCAAACCACGGATGTCGTAGAGGATGAGGTCGACGAGGTGTCGGCTACTCCGGTTCAGATGCCGGAGCCTATCCCCTCAACATCGGCTGGTCTCCCAGTAGAACTGGGACAGGCCCTCTCTTCTATTGTTGGAATGATCCAACAAATGCAGAAGGAGAATCAGGAGAAGGCGGCTGCAATGGAACTGCGTATGCAGTCCCTGGCAGAATCACATGGGCCCGGGAAAAGGCTCTATGTGAAAGACCTTCCCATATGCTCAGATGCTAACCCATGGAGGTATGCTGAGCACATGCCGATGACGACTGGAAAGATCGTCATCTCGGATAAGCTGGGTTCAGTTCCCCTAGAGGAGGTAGAACTCTGGCCCAGCAAGGCATCATATCCGGACTGCTATGTCCGGCTGAGAAAAGAACCAGCTTCAAGGGAGGAGACAGAGCCGAAGGAGGTCATTATTATGGACCACGCTAAGGCTCAAGCCCTACTTTCATCCTCGATGAAAGAGAGGGGCTTCTCTAACTCGAAGGTAGCTGCATTGAACAAGAAGCTCCCTTCTTTTGTGTCCTCTCCTGATAGAGCCTTCCCCTTTTTACAGAAAGGGTTTGCGGCTGTCCTAAAGGCAGTCGAGGCCGGCAAGCCTTGCCCCTCCCTGGAGGAGTGTAAACCCTTGTCGCTGGCCCTGCCTATGGACCACAAAGACTGGAAGGATGTCCATCTGACATTCTCAATGGGAAAGTTGGAGGCTGATATTGCCGGACGGCAATTCGGCGAGGACCTCCCCAAGCTGTCCGAATCTCTTTTACGAAGAGAGTTCGAGACAAAAGAAAGACTGGCTGCCTCAATGTCTCATCAGACTACTCTTGAGACGATGGCAAGTGACCCCAAGGTCCATGAAATGTTCATGGTAGTGGCTAAGTCTCACCTAGCCACAGTGACGAAGGACCTTTATGGCTTCGTCAAGGCAAGGAGAGCTTACAGGGAGTTCGTGTTCACCGGGGCTTCGGTGAGACACGAGCCAAGGAAGTTAATCTCCTCCAACATTTGGGGAAAAGACCTTTTCCCTACCGATGTGGTCAAAGAGGTTGTTGATAAGGCCGCCGTGGAGAATAGAAACCTTCTCCAGAAGTGGGGCCTGGCTATCAAAAGAAAATCTTCCCCGGATGAGGGTCCTCAACCAAAGAGGAAGAATATGAGGACTAGGCTACCGTCTCGGCCAGCCAAGCCTTATAGACAGCAACAGCAACTGCAATTGCCATTGCCTCCAGTGCCCCAGATGGTGGCACAAACTCCGACTACTTTTCAGTGGGTACCCCAGGCTGTGCCAGGTCAGTCAACCACATTCACCCCAACGTTCGAAGGACAGTCTTCTTCCTTTCGTGTAAAACCTAGAGGAGCAGCCAGAGGCTCGTCTAGGCGCCCCTGTAGGGGAAGGGGATTCAGAGGTGGTCGTGGTCAGGGAGGCAAGACCTCAGGACGGCAGTCCAAGTGAAACGATACCGGTAGGAGGGAGACTGATAAAATTTTGGGATCGCTGGACCTTCCATCCCTGGGCCCAAAGCCTACTCAAGAATGGACTGGGCTGGAGCTGGTACAGCACTCCACCCCCGTGCCTTCGGTTTTTCCAACACTCCACCCCCGTTTTGGAGGAGTACGTTCAAGAACTGTTGGAGAAAAAGCTGATCCGAAAGGTGAAGTCCATCAAATTCCAATTGAGGCTGTTTTGTGTTCCCAAGAAAGACTCGGAAAAGCTCAGAGTCATTCTGGACTTGTCGCCACTCAACAAGTTCATAGTGAATTGCAAATTCAAGATGCTAACACTGCAACACATAAGGACCTTACTGCCCAATAGGGCATACTCAGTTTCTATAGACTTGTCAGACGCCTATTGGCACATTCCAATCAGCCGTCGACTCTCCCCCTACCTAGGGTTCAGGCTACAACGGAGACTGTACGCCTTCAGAGCCATGCCATTCGGGCTAAACATAGCCCCACGGATTTTCACGAAGCTTGCGAGTGCAGCTCTCAAACAATTACGCCTAAAGGGAATTCAGGTAGTAGCCTACCTGGACGACTGGCTGGTGTGGGCAGCATCCGAGACCGAATGCTTGCAAGCTTCCAGTCAGGTGATCCAGTTCCTAGAGTACCTAGGCTTCAAGATCAACAGAAAAAAGTCTCGACTTTCTCCATCCCAAAAGTTCCAGTGGCTGGGAATCCACTGGGACCTTTTTTCACACAGTTTCTCCATCCCGACGAAGAAAAGGAAGGAGATAGCGGGCTCTGTCAAGAGACTTCTAGATTCCGAAAGGATATCAAGACGCGAACAGGAGAGGGTACTAGGCTCTCTCCAGTTTGCTTCAGTGACAGACCCAGTGCTAAGAGCACAGCTAAAGGATGCAACCTGAGTTTGGAGAAGGGATGCATCAAACGCGCGAAGAGACCTGAGAAGACCAGTGCCGCCTCGGCTACGTACTCTTCTCAGACCTTGGTCCCAAGCCAGACATCTAAAGAAGTCGGTTCTTCTTCAGCCACCTCCCCCGTCGATGACGATTCACTCAGACGCCTCAAAGGAGGGATGGGGAGGTCACTCTCATCGGAAAAAAGTCCAGGGGACTTGGTCCAAGCTATTCAGGACCTTTCATATAAACTTTCTAGAAGCTATGGAAGTGCTCCTTACCTTAAAGAAAGTCTCCCCGTGTCACTCGATCCACATAAGATTGGTGATGGACAGCGAGGTGGTTGTGAGATGCTTGAATCGACAAGGGTCGAGGTCACCACTTCTCAACCAAGTGATGTTAGCCATTTTCCGATTGGCGGAAAAGAAGAAGTGGTACCTGTCGGCAGTTCACCTTCAAGGAGTCCGCATTGTGACAGCGGACGCTCTATCCAGGTTCACACCGATAGAGTCGGAATGGTCCTTAGACGCAGGATCATTCTCCTTCATTCTGAATCAAGTCCCAGAACTGCAGATAGACCTCTTTGCGACGAAAGACAACAAGAAGTTGCCCCTGTACGTGTCCCCGTACGAGGACCCCTTAGCGGAAGCAGTGGACGCAATGTCCCTCGACTGGAACAGATGGTCCAGGATTTATCTGTTCCCTCCTCACAACCTTCTGTTGAGGGTCCTCAACAAACTGAGATCCTTCAAGGGGGTAGCGACAATAGTGGCCCACAAGTGGCCGAACAGTATGTGGTTCCCCTTGGCGTTGGAACTACAGATGAAGTTCGTGCCGCTACCACATCCAGTTCTGACCCAGCGAGTCCAGAAGTCGACTGTCTGCGCTTCATTACAGAAAACCCGGACCCTGCAGCTCATGATTTTCTCGCCCTTGCGGTGAGAAAGCGTTTTGGGATTTCAAAAGCCAGCATAGACTTCCTAGAGGAATATAAGTGCAAATCGACTAGAAGGCAATATGAGTCATCTTGGAGAAAATGGGTGGCCTTTGTAAAGGCAAAGAATCCGCAGGAGATCTCAACAGACTTCTGCTTATCTTTCTTCATCCACCTCCATGGCCAAGGGTTGGCAGCTAACACGATTTCAGTGTGTAAATCTGCTTTGATGAGACTCATTTTATTTGCCTTCCAGATCGACCTAGGTAACGAGATCTTTAATAAAGTTCCAAAAGCCTGCGCTAGGCTCAGACCTTCAGCACCTCCAAAGCCCATCTCATGGTCTTTAGACAAAGTTCTTCACTTCGCCTCCCTGTTGAGCAATGAAGAATGTGCGTTAAAGGATTTGACGCAAAAAGTTATTTTCCTATTTGCACTCGCGTCCGGGGCCAGGGTTAGTGAGATCGTAGCCCTCTCGAGAGAGGCAGGTCGTGTTCAGTTCCTGGATGGGGGGGATCTGAACCTGTTTCCGGATCCTACGTTTCTCGCCAAGAATGAGTTACCCACCAACAGGTGGGGTCCCTGGAGAATCTGCCCTCTGAAAGAAGATGCATCTCTATGTCCAGTAGAATGCCTAAAGGTCTATCTTCGTAGAACTTCAGACTTCAAGGGTG
>NC_090733.1:7332255-7337255 GCF_036898095.1 Palaemon carinicauda | reverse complement strand
TAGTTGCTAACGTGATAGCTTCTACATAATCTTTGGATTTCTCAATGAAATGTGCAATTCTGTTATGTATGTAATCTATCTTTGAATCATAATAAGTTAACGTTGCCAACAAATCCTGTACTTCCATAATCTGAATGATATTACTCGAATGTTCATTTACTAAATCCATAATTTGATTGATTGAAGCTAACTGATTCCTTAGTTCTGACATAATCAATTCATCTTCATGAGTCAAGAACTTAATTTTCTTATTTAGATTATTAATCTTAAGACGATTGGAAATTCCTAAACCTAAACTTGCAATGTACCCAAAGATGTTTAATGCAGCATAAATAAACGGATTTCGTCTTTCTTTCTGTTCGTGTCCTACAGTCCACATCAAAAGGTCATAAGCCAAAGATTCTGTCTCGTAAGTCTTATTTTGCAAGTCATCAGATAGCATCTCTGCAACTTTTAATGTCGATCCAAGCGAACTCTCTGTAGTCAAATGAAAATGTCTTCTATGCAACTCATCTAATGAGACAGAAAACCTTGAAATGGTGGTTTTTAAGCTAGTGACATCATTCTCTGGAAGAAAAATGGCTTGCATATTCACTTCTACGACTACGTTGCTCGATGTAATAAAAATGTCTTCTTGTCTTTCAACTATAGTGTCATATTTAAAATCTATACTTTTAGTTTTAGAGCTCATCCCAAACGAGAAAAATGTTTGAGCGAACAATATCACTCCCAACAACAAAAAATTCATCTTGGAAACCGGTAACGAAAAAAATATATGTAATTACTCCTGTATTAAAAAGAAAACTTTTAATCACATAAAACAGAATAAAATTTTCCCTCACTTCTTTACCTCTCTTTTCTTTTTAATTTCTTATGTGAGCCAATGGTACTATTCTCTCATCCGTGGGTTGGGCTACGTTTTGAATTCTAAACCTATTGGCCGTTAATGTTTCCAAAATGTTAAATGGGCCTTCAAACTTAGGTGTTAGTTTATAATTGAGCCCTTTTCTGACATTGATTTGAATATAGATGTTATCACCCACGGTATATGTTTTAGTTGGTTTCGCTATTTTATCATGATTCCTTTTCATTATGATTTGTGATTCTTTTAAATTCTTTCGAAGGATATCATATCGACTTTTGCTTGCATTTATACATTCTTTTAAAGGATTTGATAGATTAGTTGTAGGCGTTAATACATGGAAAGGCATTCTAACTGGGGTACTATACAATGCTTCATGTGGTGACATTTTAATTGATATATGATATGAATGATCCGGAGTACCCAGTGCCGCCGGTATTGCAATATCCCAGTTGGGGTCTGATCCCCCTAGTGTTACTCTTAATATATTTAAAACTTTTTCATTTGCCCTTTCCACTAGCTCATCCGACTCTGGGTGATATATCATGGTATCTATTTTCTTTATGCTAGGGAATTCACACATTGAGGTAATAAAATGATTATTAAATTCACCACCCGAGTCTGAGATTATCATGTGTGGAATTCCATGTTTACAAATGTAACACTCGTAAAACTTCCTAGCGCATTCAATCGCAGTTTTAGTTTTAAGCGCTATTAGTTCTGTATATCGAGTTAAAGCATCTATAATTACTAAGAGGTGCTTATTTCCTCTGTCTGACTCGTAAAATCCTGTTAACAAATCTAAATGTATTCTTTCAAAGGGTTGATTGGGCATGGGATAAGCCCCTAGGCTGACAGGTGTTTTTGTATGCCCTTTGTTTGCCTGACATATGCGACAATTAGCTATGTGTCTTTTTATATCTGTAAGCATCGTATGCCAATAAAACAATGATTTGGCTTTCTGTGACATTAATGAGAACCCCGGGTGTCCATGTAATGGATTTGAATGCAACCAATTCAGGACAGTGGAAATAAGTGAGATTGGTACTACAACCTGGTCGTTAGTTACATGTGGTGTATTGCGGGTTTTCCTTGTCACAGTTCTACACAGAATATTATCTTTGATTATATATTTCTGCTGCTTATACTTTATATATCCCTTTTCCTTATGATTGCCTTTCAAAGCATTTATATTTGTTTCTATTTTCTGATCTTTTCTTTGCTCAGTCTATAATAATTCAGCGCTCCAGCCTAAATCTCCTTGTTCATATATTGTTTTAACAATAGGCATGGATGTTGATATATCTATTAATTCAGCTAAAGGCTCCGTACAAGATGACACGGGGTTGCGTGATAATGCATCCGCAATGATATTTGCTTTCCCAGGTAAATACCCGATTCTTGCGCCAAAATCTTGAATGATCAAATGCCACCGAGTTCGTTTAGGGCTGTGATTGAAGCCTTTAAAGAACTCGGTTAGTGGTTTTTGGTCAGTAAGAACCTTAACGGGATAACCGTAAATTTTGAACTTAAAATGCACTAGTGAATTAACAATAGCTAGCCCCTCCTTGCCTATTACTGCATACTTACTTTCGGAAGTTCTCAATTTTCGAGAATAAAAAGCTATCGGGAATAATTGTTTATCATATTACTGAAGCAATACCCCTCCTACTCCTAAGTCTGAGGCGTCTGTTGCAATGAAGAATTCCTTACCGAAGTCAGGAAATTTTAAGATAGGAGGACTACACAGTTCATCTTTCAAGGTATTAAACGCCTTTTCATGATGCTCAGACCATATGAAATCTACGCCCTTCTTCGTAAGATCAGTTAAAGGAGCGGCTACTATTGAATAGTTGCGTACAAAACGCCTGTATAATCCACTACAACCCAGAAAATGCTGTATACCCTTGCCATTAGTAGGTATGGGAAAATTACGTATAGCCGACTCCTTATCATGGACTACTTTAAGACCTTGGCTTGACACCATGAAACCCAAATATATTAATTCTTTTTTGAAAAACTCACACTTACTAATGTTTACCCTTAAGTTATGTTGTCTTAATCTCTGTAGTACTAATTCTAACTTACATAGATGTTCTTCTAAGGTGTTGGAAAAGATTACAATGTCATCCATATAGGCATGCAATATATCCCCTAACAAGTCTCCAAACACTATGTTAATCATTCTTGTAAATGTTATAGGAGCACAACGTAAACCAAAAGGCATCCGTAAAAATTTATAATGTCCCCTGGCTGTGCGGAAGGCTGTGTATGGGATACTATCTTCTTCTAATGATATCTGGTGAAAGCCTTTAAGTAAGTCCAAACTGGTAAAATATTTATTCTGACCTAACAAAGAAAAAATATCGTCAGTACATGGCACTGGGAATCGATCAGGGATCGTCTCCTCGGTTAGACGACGGAAGTCGACGCAGATACGCCAAGATACGCCATGTTCGATCTTTTCTCGGTACAACTATTAAAGGAAAATTATAAGGGCTGTTTGATTCCCTAATGACTCCTTCTAGCATTTTACCTACTTCATCATTTATTTCATTCTGGAATTTCATAGGGAGTCTGTACGAGGGTACATAGATAATTTTCTGCTTGTCTTTTAACCTTATTTGATGCTCGATCACATCTGTTTTTCTTAATGATCCATCTGTAGTGGAAAAAACATCATGATATTTAGTTAAAAGTCCAAAAATGTTCTGCTGAATTTCTTCGTTTTGAATGTCTTTATTGATTTTATTTTTAATAGATTGCAAAAGGGATTCATCCGCAACTGATTGAGAGTGATTGATTTCAGCAACGGTAAGAATACGATGTTTATAAAATTCTACATCCAAGATATGTTTATTTTTGTGAATTACTAAAGTGTTATTTAAATGATTACAGACTTCAATATTACATTGTTGATGTGAACCTACTGTATAAACAGCTTGTGTGACAGACAATCCGTTAGTTTTCAAAGTGTCGGAGAGGATTAATATTTCAGATCCCGGTAATGTTTTCTTTATTTGCACTATAAAATTCGAAGGTACGTTTGGCTCAATAGATTACGTGCAAGATGATATTACGGGTGAAAGAGAATTCTGCTGGGTCGCGTATATTATTTCTTTATAAGTGAGACAAGTTATTGGTTCTTCAACGTACGTTACGGTTACATTTGTCGTCTCCTTTTTATCCAAAACTGATTTTAAGGTATTAGAAGACTTATAGAATATCCCTTTGATATACACGCCGTGCTTGGCAGGGGCTAAGATAATGTTTTGATTTCCCATAGATGGGTATCCTATAATTATAGCTGGATTCATATCAATGTTTTGTACAACAACAAATGTATCGGCAAACGTGCGTTTACCGACTTTGAATTGAACATGAGTTATGCCTACGACATTTAATTCATTATATCCTATACCCGAGAGTCTAACTCCGGATTTTTCAATCGGAAAGTTCGAAAAAAACAAATGATGTGTCCTCAAATCCATGATATTACGTGGACTACCAGAGTCAAAAATAACGTAAAGGATTTGTGTTCTAAATTTACAGCATATAAGGTTGGTCGTAACTCATTTTGGCTTATTATTGTATGAATTCGTTGCAAATATACTGGAGCATGCACTGTTTTACTTAATTCGGCCGTGTGTTTCATCGGAAAATCTATTGCCTCATAATTATCTGATAAAACATTAAATTGATTATTTAATACTATTGATGTTGACACGAATGACATCACTCTCTTCCCCACTGGAGTTAACTATGTGGTATTTGCTTTGCTCTGCACATTCTGAAAATTAGTCTGACCTTGCGAGGTCTGGTTTGATGACCCAGGCTCAGCGATATTCGAAGAAGTGTTTGTTTGCTTCGGACTCTGAACTGCATTGACATTTGGTTGTTTCTTCTTATTGTTAAAATGAGGATTTTTCTTTTTATTTCCATATGGAACTGACTGTGGAATTGACTGTGTATTTCTGGGATTCTTTTGTGTCTTACGCGAGTAACATTGATTGTATGAATGTGTCGAACTATTATGTATCGAGCAGAATTTCGTTCTGCAGTCCGCGCTTAAGTGACCTTGACGTTTGCAATTATAACACGTCATTCCCGCTACTTGACTATTATTAACTACGTTCAC
>NC_090733.1:7317255-7324755 GCF_036898095.1 Palaemon carinicauda | reverse complement strand
TAAACTAGACCAATGGTACTCATGGTGCATGAGGTCAACTTCAGCACATCCCTAGCCAAAATATGGAGCTTGTTCTACAAAGTCTCTGGGAAATACAATACACCCAGAGTGACACACCCAGACCCATTAGCTGAAGCCAAAAGGATTGCTAACAACTTTGCGGACAGAGCAAAAAGCATCAATCTACCTCTGCCAACCATCAACAGGCAGAGAACACTGCTCCCAATCAGGAACAACATCATAGAAGCCACCTGCAATATGGTAGATGGCACTGATCACCCCTATACCATGGAGGAACTAAATACGGCCCTATCAAAAGGCAGAAAGGACACTGCCCCCGGAGCCAATCTCATCCCATACAGCATGCTTAGGAACAGGGGAAACCATTCTAAATTGGTCTACCTGCATCTGATTAACAGGACACACACGGAGAGACTACGTCCAACCACATGGAACCAGCAGGACACCAATCCTATTCCAAAACCTAAGGAGCCAAATACCTACCGACCTATAGCTTTGATAAGCTGCAGAGAGAAAGTAGCTTAGAGAATGGTACTCAATAGACTGCAGTGAAAAATAGGCTAACTACATCATCATCTATATGCCTACAGAAATGGCATAGGCACTTAAGAATGCATCACAGATGTCCTCTCAACAATTAACGACAAAAAAGCTTTTGTCATATTCCTTGATCTCGAGAAAGCCTTTGAGCTAGCCAGCTCACCAGCTATACTCTTAACACTTTTTGAAAAGAGAGTGAAAGGACACTTACTGGCCTGGACTCGAAACTACACACAAAACCGAGAGGCCAGAGTCGCTTTCCAAGTACATCCCCTTAGAAAACGGTACACCACAAGGAGGCATACTCAGCCCCTACCTGTTCAATCTACTAATGGAGAACTTAGCCACTCTAAAACTCCCAAAAGGAGTGGAGATTTTCATATATGCAGATGACATATGCATAGTGTGCCCAAATAAACCTCATGCCAGAAATATCACTCAAAAAGCACTTGACACGATCCAAGCCAAATGCAAGGACCTTGGCCTAAAGATCAACACCAACAAAACCAAAGCAATGGCTATAAAATGCTAGCAAAACCCTTAAAACTTCACACTGAGAGGTGAGGACATCGAATGGGTGAGTCAATTCATGTACCTTAGGGTAATCATTAGCAAAACCCTGTCAGCAGCCAATGAAGTAACCTACCTCAGAGAGAAGACAAAAATCCGTCTATCAGCCATGAAACGCATGACTTCCCTCAAACAAGGAGTATCTAACAACCTTCTAAGGCTGTTTTACTTACAAGCAATTCGATCCCACATTGATTATGCAGCACCCACACTTACTGCATTGACCGACACTCAAAAAGCATCATTAGAAGTAGTCCAAAACAATGCCATGAGACTCATCAGTGGCTCTCCAATGTGGACAAGACTCTGCTTACTCAGAGCAGAAACTAACCTAATTCCCCTGTCAGCCAGGATTGACATCAGGAATAGCAGCATTATATTCAAGTCAATCATTGCAGACAGAAAAAGCCCACTCAACGACAAAATAAAAAGACTTCTACCTCTTGCTGAATAACTAGATCTGCCCAGCTCCCATGCAAAGAAACTGCTAGATATACTCAGAAGAATGCAGATGCAAAACGAGGCTCACAAAATCAAGGGACAACAAATGTATGAGGGGTACATCCCTCATGCTCCTTGGGCATGTGATCCCATCAAATACCACTTCACTATCCTACCAGCAGCAAGAAAGGCTCTTTGCACGCAAGAGCAACTCACTGCAGCTGCAAAGAATGCAATCAGGAACACACCTGCGCCTCACACCTATTACACAGGTGGATCAGTTGACCGTGCAATCCCTTTAGCCGCGGCCTCAGACATCTCCACATCAGGATATAAAGCAAACTGGAGACTTTCCAACCATGCCTCCACACTGCAGACTGAGCTAGTGGCCATTGCAAAAGACCTAGAACACTCTGCCAATCAACAAAATGGGAACACAACGATCCATACAGATTCAAGGGGAGCCACGATGGCCCTCAGCAACAAGGAACCTACAGAGAATGTGCACCTCATCACTGCAATTAAATTCTTAGCCTTGCTCCACCAAAGAAACAACAGGCAAGTCACCTTGAATTGGATACCAAGTCATACAGGAATCTCTGGCAACGACGAGGCCGACCACCTACCTAAATCGGCCTTAATGTGCCAAACTATTAGCATTACTCTGCAAAAGTCATTAAAAACCATTCAAATAAAATGGCTACCTACTGCAACATCCAAAAGACTAGTGAAGTAAGAAGAGCCTTCCTTGATGGCTCAAGATCTGCAAAGTGGTACATTGAAGCTACAAACATACTACCACACCCAATTGTAAGACAAACACCTCGCCAGGATGCAGTAATCATTTGCAGACTGCGACTGGGATATCTATGCAACTGGCAAATCATCATAGATAATGGCCAAGACCCTGCAGCACAGCATAGACCAATCAGACCATGCAAGTACTGTAATCAGGACACAGAAGAACCTTTACAGCACTATCTACAGCAATGTCAGGAAACAAGCATGCTTCGGCAGGATCTTAATCCCAATACTCCTGCTACTGCAACAGAAATTGTCAAGCATATCATTGACAAACACAATACCCTCTCAGCCTTTCTCCGGAGTTACCCTCCACCGAGATAACGTTGCAACAAAGTCAACGTAAAATCCATGCGGCAATTAAAAGAGAAACCTTATCCTCTCTGCAATTTCTGTGCTGGGAGCTGGGGGATTGCTGGCGGCTGCGGCCATATCTTTCTCTCCTCTCGGCTGGCAGCCCGTTGTCGCACAAGTGGCCTGTGTTGCCTGTCTGGGGGTGTGGCCGGGGTCGTCGGCGATCTTTTTGACTTCCAGCACATTTTCCCCTCCTCTCGGCTGGCAGCCCGATGTCACACAGCGGCCTGTATTGTCGGTCTGGGGGTGGGGTGGGGATCGCAGGGTTCTTTTTGACCTCCAACACATCTTTCTCTCCCTCAGATGGCAACTCGATGTCGCACAGCGGCCTGTGTCACCTTCTTCACCTTCAATCTCCCGTTGTTTGTCTCAAAAATAATCTTTATTTTTACGTTTTATTTTCTCTTTCCTTTGTTTTAATTATTTACAGGTACTGGAATTTTGTATTCCACCCTATCTCTACCACTTAAACCGCTATAACTCCTCCTTTTCAGCTCTCTCCCACTCAGCTGAAATCTCACACTATCCCCCTATCTCACTACTTAAGCTTAAACTACTTTGAAGTTTTTAACTTCACTTATATCAACTTCTCTGACTACAAACTTTCAACTCCTTCCCGAGCTCTCCTACTTATCGGAACTTGCTACTATAACTTTTTCTCTCTAACTCAGACTGGAGCCAGTGGGCTCATAGGAAGATATCCCACAGTCAATCACTCCTTTCTCAAACATCCCATCACCACCCAAAACTTATCCCAATATCCTAAGATAAATGTTGCAGAATATCCCCTACCCAACTACCTATCCCAATATATCCTACCCAAACACCTACGGGCTGCAAGAGTGCAGAAGTGAGTGTCTGGCCAAAAGGGCCAGGCAATCTTCAACAGAACAGAACCCGAGGACATTCTTGGATTGGCTTCGGAAGAGACAATAATGCTTACTGTCAGAGACACCATTGCAAAGAGGAGAAGATACCTATACCTGGCAGCTGCTCTAGCCTTTGTTGGAGAGCAGCAGGAAAGGCTGGCAGAGGAAGAAGAGAAACAAAAGGAAACCCCACCTCGAAGAAAGATACAAATGAAAGTGTGGGTCAAGTAATGGTTAACCAGAAGGCACGAGTTTGGAGAGTATGACAGTCTATTGACTGAACTCCACAAGGAAAATCAAAGGGGCTACCAAAATTACCTTAGAACTACACCTGACCTGTTTCAAGATATGGTTGACAAGTTAACCCCGCATCTCCAGAAGCAGTCCACCTTCATAAGGGAACCACTTCAAGTTGGACTCAAGCTTGCTGCCACCCTCCGATTTTTAGCCACTGGAAATTCCTATCAAAGTCTGCAGTACAGCTTCGGAGTTGAAGCAAGTACCATCTGCAAGTTCATACCCGAGGTGTGTAAAGCCATCATCGCAGTCTACAAGGACGAAGTGCTGCGCTGCCCCAAAACTGAAGAGGACTGGAAGGAAGTTGCTGCCAGGTAAAGCTCCAGATTGAATTACCACAACTGTCTGGGGGCTGTGGACGGAAAGCACATCGCCATAAAGAAGCCATGCAATGCTGGTTCTTACTACTACAACTACAAGGCCTTCCACAGCATTGTACTGATGGCAGTGGCAGATGCTACCTACAAGTTCCTCTATGTGGATGTTGGGGCAGAGGGTGGTGCGTCGGATGGAGGAACATGGAGCAACTGTTCCCTGCATGATGCTCTAGAAGACAACAGAGATGGAGTGCCTCAACCAGAACCACTTCCTAATGATGACCACCCAGTGCCCTATCACTTCGTAGGGGATGACGCCTTTGCCCTCTGAACCTGGATGATGAAACCATTCTCCCATCGGTCACAAGTCCTACGAGAACGCATATATAGCTACAGGTTGTCTCGTGCCCGACGTGTCGTGGAGAATGCCTTTGGAATTTTAAGTCAAAGGTTCCGTTGCTTCTTTACGACGATGCAGCAGAACCCCGACACCATCAACCTGATCACCATGTGTGCCTATGTCCTGCACAACCTCGTCCTTATCAGATACCCATACGCAATGTCAGAAGTGGACTACGAAGATCCGGACACACATGATCTGATCCCTGGTGGGTGGAGGACTGAGCAACACCTGCAGGGGCTGGTGCCTCTAACTGGCCATCATACCCAGAAAGATGCAAAGGATCAGCGAGACTACCTTTCACATTACTACATGTCCCCTGCTGGTGCTGTCCCTTGGCAAGAAAAAATTGTAGTACCTCCATGAGCTGCATAGTTGTTCCCTTTTTTTAGATAAAAGAAACGTATCTTTTTCGTGTGTATTTTTTGTTGCCCTTTATTTTTTTTTAAATAAGGAAGCATTTTATTTAAATATAAACAGCAGACATCGAATATGTACAAGTATCACATTCCATTTATTTACAAATATTTACAAGTGTCTCATCTCATCTCAGTCAGTGTCCTTGCTGGTATTTTTTTTTTACCCTTTATTTTTTTTTCTTTCCTTTTTGTTTTGCTTTTTATTCTTTCTTCATTTCCTTTTTTCACTTTATTTAAAGGTTATACATAAAAGTAAGTGTTTTCAAATAAGAAAGCATTTTTATTTACATTAAAACAGCATATATAAAAAAAATTTCGGTTGATTTTTCTTTCCTTTTTATTATTTGTTCGTTTCCATTTTCTTTCTTTTTATTTTAAGGTTATAGAGAAAAATTAGTGTTTTGAAATAAAAAATCATTTTATTTACATTAAAACAGCAAACATCAAATATTTTTAGGTTAATTTTTCTTTCCTTTTTATTATTTTTTCGTTTCCATTTCCTTTCTCTTTATTTTAAGGTTATTGCAGTCTTTTGAAATAAGAAATTATTTTAATACATTAAAACAGCAAACATCAATTTTTTTTTATTTTTTTTATTATTTTTTTCGTTTCCATTTTCTTTCTCTTTATTTTAAGGTTATAAAAGTGTTTTGAAATAATAAATCATTTTATTTACATTAAAACAGCAAACATCAAAAATTTTTTGGTTGATTTTTCTTTCTTTTTTTATTATTTTTTCGTTTCCATTTTCTTTCTCTTTATTTGAAGGTTTTAGAGAAACATAAGTGTTTTGAAATAAGAAATCATTTTATTTACATTAAAACAGCACACATAAATTATTTTTTGGTTTATTTTTCTTTCCTGATTATTATTTTTTCTTTTCCATTTTCTTTCTCTTTATTTTAATGTTATAGCAGTATTTTGAAATAAAGAGAATAATTTTATCTACATTATAAACAGCAAACATGAAAAAATTTTGGTTTATTTTTCTTTCTTTTTTATTATTTTTTTCGTTTCCATTTTCTTTCTCTTTATTTTATGGTTATAGAAGTGTCTTAAAATAAAAAATCATTTTATTTACATTAAAACAACAAACATCAAAACATTTTTGGTTGATTTTTCTTTTCTTTTTATTATTTTTTCGTTTCCATTTTCTTTCTCTTTAATTTAAGGTTATAGAAGTGTTTTGAAATAATAAATCATTTTATTTACATTAAAACAGCAAACATAAATTTTTTTTTGGTTTATTTTTCTTTCCTTCTTATTATTTTTTTGTTTCCATTTTCTTTCTCTTTATTTTAAGGTTATAGCAGTGCTTTGAAATAAAAAAAATCATTTTATTTACATTAAAACAGCAAACACGAAAATGTTTTTGGTTTATTCTTTCTTTTTTATTATTTTCTCGTTTCCATTTTTTTCTCTTTATTTTAAGATTATAGAAGTGTTTTGAAATAAGGAATAATTGTATTTACATTAAAACAACAAACATCAAAAATTTTGTGGTTGATTTTTCTTACCTTGTTATTATTTGTTCGTTTCCATTTTCTTTCTCTTTATTTTAAGGTTATAGAGAAAAATAAGTGTTTTGAAATAAGAAGTCATTTTATTTACATTAGAACAGCCAACATAAAATTTTTTTGGGTTTATTTTCCTTTCCTTCTTATTATTTTTTCGTTTCCATTTTCTTTCTCTTTATTTTAAGGTTATAGAAGTGTTTTGAAATAAGAAATCATTTTATTTACATTATAAACAGCAAACATGAAAAAAATTTTGGTTTATTTTCCTTTCTTTTTTATTATTTTTTCGTTTCCATTATCTTTCTTTTTATCTTAAGGTTATAAAAGTGTTTTGAAATGAAAAATCATTTTATTTACATTAAAACAGCAAACTTCAACATTTTTTTGGTTTATTTTTCTTTTCTTTTTTATTATTTTTTGTTTTTATTTTCTTTCTTTTTATTTTAAGGTTATAGAGAAAAATAAGTGGTTAGAAATGAAAAATTATTTTATTTACATTAAAACAGCAAACATCAATTATGTATAAGTATTACATTCCAATTATTTACAAATATTTACAAGTGACTCATCATTCAGTGCCCTTTTCCTTGGTGGTTGTGGTACCGCTGTGTGGGGATGCCTGCTGGACTGGTGGGGTGTTGAGTTACTTGGGGGTTTAGAGGGGTGAGGGTGACATGGCCTCTTCTAGGTTGCTCTCGAGGGACCCTGGGGTCAAGACATGGAAGCTGAGTGGTGTCAGAGGTGTCTTGAATGTGGATGACAGCGACAACAATGAAGGTATTGGTGAAGGAGCCTGGACAAGGGTGGTTGTCGATAATGAAGTTGATGGTGAAGGACCCTGGACAAGGGTGGCTGATGGTGGAGGTTGCATCCATGGATGCCACTCCGTGTTACGGGGCCAAGGAAGACTGGCCTGAATACTGTGGTGACTGGGGCGGCATCCCGTTATGACTG
>NC_090733.1:7309755-7312255 GCF_036898095.1 Palaemon carinicauda | reverse complement strand
CAGTCAGAGTTCTTGGCTTCTCGGCTTAAACAGTAGAACCTAGTCCAGGAAGATGTAAGGATCACCTGTTTCAGGAATCGAAACAATGACCTTGCTTCCTTTTTCGACATGGAAAACAAGTTGTGTTACTGCACAAACATACCTGGCTTGTTCACGTCACTTGGTTTGCGACATAATCCTTCAGACTGGCGTGTTTTCATAGACTCTTCCAAGCGAAGTCTCAAGGGTGTGCTTCTGCACAACGGGAATAAATATCCAAGCATTCTTATTGCACACTCTGTCCATCTAAAGGAGTCCTTTGACAATATGGAGCTTCTTTAGAAGCTATTAAGTACAGCGAGTACCAAGGGAGTCTGTGTGGGGACCTCAAGGTCATTGGTCTTCTTATGGGTATGCAAGCGGGCTTCATAAAGTACTGTTGTTTTCTCTGTCTCTGGGATAGTCGAGCTGTATCCCAGCATTACAAGCAGAAAGACTGGGGGTCTAAAAGCACTTTTGTTCCTGGAGAACACAGCGTCAAGGGGAATCCTCTGGTGGACATGAATAAGGTGCTTCTTCCTCCTCTTCACATCAAGCTTGGTTTGATGAAGAATTTCGTGAAGGCATTGGACAAAAATGGTGCTGCCTTCCAACACTTGTCTACTGTGTTCCCAGGTGTTAGTGCTGCTAAGCTCAAAGAGGGCATCTATGTCGGACCTCAGATCCAAGAAGTGCTGAAGGATACTGATTTTGAGGAGCTTCTTAACTTAAAGGAACTGAGAGCATGGGAAGCATTCAAGTCAGTCTGTACTGGCTTCCTTGGTAACACATGGGTACCAGATTAACAAGCCTGTATTGAAAAGTTGCTAAAGTCTTACGAGGATATGGGGTGCCGAATGTCACTCAAGATTCATTTTCCCCATTCCCACCTCAACTTCTTCCCGCCAAACCTTGGAGCAGTAAGTGATGAGCATGGAGAAAGATTCCACCAAGACATTATGAAGATGGAGAGCAACTATCAAGGCAAATGGAACCCCGGCATGATAGGAGACTTCTGCTGGATGCTCTTGCGTGACATACCGGGGCAAAATACACCAGATCTTCTAAAAAAACACAGTTTTGACTGTCTGTGGTACTATGAAATGTGTAATTGTGTCATCCAAGTATATTGATTCAATCAGTGTTCTTTATCTATCCTGTTTTATCTGTTATAAGCTGCTGCAACTCTTGAAATGTGCACATATATTCTCTGTTTATACTACAGTAAAATGAGACTCTTTAAAAGCCAAAAAACTAGAGGTGATAGAGCAAAACTATTTATAAATTTGAATTAAGCACACCCAAATTAGCTAAAAACACCTATCCCCATTCTTGCCTCAGACCATTTTTTTTTTTTTTTTTTTTTTTTTTTTTTTGTAAACCAGTGTTATTGTTGTAAGTATTATATTCTTGAATAACACGAGTAAATTTTTTCAAATTTTTTAAAATTCTCTACAATTTTGTTAAACGAAGAAATTTTTGTCACACCACGCTCTAGGGAAGTGCACCCTGTTACTCCCTTACTGCGCAGCTAGTAACAAAACAAATATGTTTAGGAAGAGATGGAATTAGTGGTTGGGGGGATTATACACAGCAACTCTCCATTCAGTAATGGCGAGACAGGGTGCACCGTCTGAAAGGAAGGTGTGTCATGAATTCCTGTATCCAACTGTATATTTCTATCTTCAGTATTCTCTACAAATTTCAGTCATATGAGTTATCACCCCAGTTGGATTTTATTTCATTTTTGCTAAAGTGGGAATTACTTTTATTCATGGTAAATCTATTAAAATCATGAGATTAAATTATTCCAGATGGATATTTTTTTTCTTTTTTAATAAAGAGGGAATTACTTTTATTCTTGATATATCTTCTGAAATAAGAAAAGGGTACTACTCCATGTCAATTTTATTTATATTTTTGATAAATCTATAAAAAATCATAAGGGTTAATATTCCATTTCGATATATTTCGTTTTTGATAAAGTGGGAATTACTTTTCTTCGTGATTCATCTGTTAAAGTCATTTGAGTTATTATTCCAGATAGATTTTATTCTAGTTTCAAGAAAGTTGAAATTACTTTCTTCCTGACAAAACAAAACATAGCCATAAAAAAATTGTACTCAATCCAACGCATAATTTTCCCAGTTTGACAAAGCTCAACAAGAAAAGCAGGTATGTTATGAAATCTCTCATATCATTAAAAGAAATAAAGTATGAACGTATCCAGAACCATTGAAAACCTTGTGAAATCCAGGAAAATTACAATTTCGTAAAATGATCCTCTTAAATTAACGAAGACCATCAATTTTTATATATATATATATATATATATATATATATATATATATATATATATATATATATATATATATATATATATATATATATATATATATATATATATATATATATATATATATATATATATATATATATATAACTGCTATTCCTTAATACTTTATTTTCAATATTTATCATC
>NC_090733.1:7288876-7298876 GCF_036898095.1 Palaemon carinicauda | reverse complement strand
AGCTTTAAAATTATATTGCAGAAATTATACATATTAGATGCTTATCTATTTAGAAAATGACCCATTTTTAAGAATTTTACTTGGATACTTTTAAACGTCATACCCTAAGAAAGAATTAAGTTTTTTTTTTTTTTTTTCGTTTAGTAAAGTATATCTTACGGTTTAATGAACTTTTACGCTTTCACTCTAATTTAGTGCCTCTGAATTAAGAGAAGGAAATTAGTCATATATTGTTATCGCCTTCGTTGTTTCTACTTTCATGCTGATTACAAGGGATAACAAGGGTTATGATGCCTCTTTATTTTGTACAGTCCTACGAGTTTTTTAGTCTGATTCAGATATACGCAGAACTTGATCTTGATTATGAACTGGAATTAAATTTTTCTCAGAAGGAAAGGAAATATTGTGCCGATCTTGACATTGACAAAACTACTTTGTCCTATTTAGACCAGGATTTGGAGTTCTCGGAATGCAAACATTACTATGAACGAAAATCCAAATTTTGCTCCTTTAAAAGTCTTGGTTCTAGTGGAAAGTCATTGGGAATTTTCTTCAGGTGTTGTGTGTATTTTACATAATAATTCTAGAAGTAGAACCCGTGAAACACAGTACTTATACAAGTTTCGCATAGATCAGATGTCTGGCTCCGTCATGAATTGCATTGTATCTAGTTTTGTGGTGAAGATCTTACTTTTTTTTCTCATATTTTTATTAGTTTATTTTGGAGTAAACTAGTTTCGTCCTTTATTTTTCCTATCTTTGTCATTTTATTTTGGAGTTCACACATTCCGTTCTTCATTTTCTCTTATTTTTATTAATCTAGTTTTTGAGAACACTAATCTCATTATTTATTTTCTACTATCTTCACCAATTTATTTTGGAGTATACTAAACTTGTTCTTCATTTTCTCTTATCTTTATCAATTTATTTCGAAGTACATTAACTTTTTTCTAAAAAAAAAATCATATCTTCATCAATCTAATTTTAAGTGGAGTAATTTCTTTTCTCACCTTTTTTTTTTTTCACTCAACTAGACACAGGCACACAGAAATATATCCGCCTTCTACATATGTCATAGTATAAAATCAGTACAAATAAGTATTAATTACCGAATGTGTACCTTTATGTTATAAACCATTTTTAGCCAATGATAAACTTTCCAAAAGTCAGTTCCATTAGTATATAATATTTCAATCTAATTACAATCTTAATCAAAACAGAGATAATATGATACGGTTAAACTCTTCTTTATTATTTACAGTATATGTAGTGTATGTGTTATATCTAAACATGCGAGAAAAATATACCAAGAAAATTTTAAAAGTAATCAAGTCCTCGTAATAAATGGAAGTGATTTGTGCATACTTTCTTATGTCACGTGTTTACTTGGGTGAACCTAAATGACACAACCCCCTTAACAGATTTCTTTAACAACTGGTGGGGATAGAATAACGATTTATTGGTAAAGTAACTTTAAAAGCTTTATTTTCCCATAACAAATTATCAGTTGATATCAACACAATTACTAATGGTTAATACCTTTACACCGAGGGACTCTAGTTTACAGCAATTGCGCACTTTAGCAATTCTGAGTAAATCATTCCTCATATTCTGCAAATTCTTACACTGTTTATAATAATCATACCCATTGATTAATTTAATTGTCTGACATGTATTTCATAACTTCTATTAAATTTATCAAATGACTGAATATATCATCAGCATTTCGTAAATACACCATAGCTTAAAACACTTGGGTAAATATCACCTGTCAATTTCATATAAAGACTGACGTTGCTTTAATGGGGTAATCGCCATAGGGTCTATCCATTTCATTTTGACAGAGTTTTAACCCTTTTACCCCTAAAGGACGTACTGGTATGTTTCACAAAAGCTATCTCTTTACCCCTATGGACGTACCGGTACGTCCTTGCAAAAAAAAGCTATACAAAATTTTTGAGAAAATTCGGGCATTTTCCAAGATAATGAGACCAACCTGACCTCTCTCTGAAAAAAATTAAGGCTGTTAGAGCAATTAAAAAAATGTATACTGCAAAATGTGCTGGGAAAAAAATAACCCCCTGGGGGTTAAGGGTTGGAAATTTCCAAATAGCCTGTGGGTAAAAGGGTTAAAGAAAGAGAAATTTTCATTTTTAGTTTTCCAAAAGAACCGACCCTTAGCCAGATGTTTGAACCATATTTTCGTCCTTACGATTTTGGAAAACTAACAAGATAAAATATAAATTAGGTTTTATCAATTTTTTTACCAAATAATTACTCTTTTTATTAGTAATATATGTATACAGTAATATATATATATATATATATATATATACATATATATATATATATATATATATATATATATTCACTATGTAATTAATATATATGTGAGGTCATTAAAGAATATAATAAGACTATCAAATTACTGAACAAATTGAACTGAAACATCACAAACCTCTTTCACCAACTTAACTCTTGTCATCAGTATCAAATATACGATCGTGGCTTCGTATTATATACTGATCATAGGACTAAGGTTTGTCTAAATTGACCACCTTTTGTAAGTTGCCATTAGCTCCCCTAGACACAATTGTACTCTCTGATATTCTGGAAACTTAAAAGAAGAACCTAAGCTAACCTTGTAAATGATCAGAAATATTTGCATATCATATCACATCTTTTCTTTTCCACTCGATATGTTGCTTTTCATAGCCTTATAGGCGAATTAGAAATTATACCCTACGATATTTGGAATTTCTTACTTCTAATGTTATATGCCAATTAAGCCTTGGATTGTGATATTCATTCTTTCAAACCATCGTTTCTTTATTCATGGTGAAAAGAAACGTAGGATTGCATTATAGATATGCGAAAGGTTTTCAGTGATAATTATTCGTGACTGTGTCGTAATTTTAAGGAGTATATCTTCTAATAAGAAACAAAATAAAATGAAAGTAAAAAGAAAGAAAAGATTTATGTTTTCCAGACTCATAAGGTTTTTTTCCAGAACAATGTGAAAGATAATTTGGGAGATATCATTACGTACTTACATTATATGGTGAGTGAATAGAATTGCTGTTCGTTTTATAATTAAACTGTTAGAAGGTTGGTGAAAATTGAAGTAATTTTTTTACTTGAACTAAATATGCAGTTTGAGTTAAACTGCTGCTCTATATTAAGAAAGAATAGACATTGTTGAAGATATAAAAGTTACATTCTCAATGAATTATAGTTTGATTCAAGATACATATATTACTCAATAACACTGTATAATAATAACTTTGAATTAACCATCAGAGCTCTTTGGGAATTTAGTGATGAATCATAATTTTTTAGTTTGTCGATGAAATAGTTGATCAATGAATAATAGCCAGAGATCTTAACATCGGGTCCTAAATGATTACCTGTATGCTTTGATATATTACTCTGCTTTGATATGATAAAAAATAAGATAAACTAAAATGCTATAAAAAATAAATAGTTATTCCATTTTCATTCCAATCATTCACAATATCATTGCATTTGAAACTATAACGGGAACGCTGTAGAGATAGTCTCTTGGCCTATAATTATTATGCTTAATCACAAGATAGACAACTGAATGATGAAGATCTTGGCACCAGTTTCATACAAATCTCATGAAAATTGTCTATGCTCTAGCAAAAACATATATTTCAGCTTAATGTTTGACCCAATCACTACCAAATCACAAGACAGGCAATTGAAATATGCAAAATTTGATACTTTTTTCCAACAAATCGGATAAAAATTGAACACGATATAAAAAGTACGTCTTTGATCTTTTTATGACCTTGACCTTAACCTTGACAATGACCATTTACCCAATTACTCTCAAAATCTAATCAAATTGTTCTTGGATCATGGCCAATCATCCCACCAGACTTCATAGGATTTTCCCACGATGAAGCAAAATAACTAGTTTCATGCAAATCGTATAAAATTGACGAAGATATAGAAAAAATGTCGCTTTTGACCTTTCCGTTACTTTGGCGCTGACTTTTGACCCAATTAAACCCGAAATCCTAATAAAATTGTTTGTCAACCGTGGCAATTCATCCCACCAGATTTCATGATATTCGGTCTAATAATTTTTGAGTCATGCGAGTCACAACCATATAGACAGATATGCAAAATACCCGCCTATCAAGTCACTCTTGCCGCAACGAAGTTAGCAAAGCTAATCCAATCAAATACCTTACTTATTTTCATACCGTGAAACATTCCCAATTGCATTGGAAATTCTGTTTTGAACTATTTATTTCTTCGTAACTTGATCATATCAATTACCTAGAAATAAAATTATTACCTAGTAAACATAGTAAACTTACCTTTCCTGTTCAATGATTTCCTCTAAAGAATTTCGTGTTCATCCTGAATAAACTCCGATTACGAAGGAAATGCCTTTTTTCCTAACTACATTTTACAGTATAATAATGTAAATTCTTAATATGAACACACGCGCACACACACACACACACACACATATATATATATATATATATGTGTGTGTGTGTATATATATATATATATATGTATATACACACGCGTATATATATATATATATACATATATATATATATATATATATACATATATATATATATATATATATAAACATATATATCTTAACACAGTTATCAGATATTCATTAGACTTCCCTCTTGGCCACTTCCTTTTTATATTGTTACATATCTCAATTACCTTCTCTGCCGTTTTCACGCCCTCATGAGAATTCTCCCAGCCTCCTCACATGATGGGGATAATGTCTTCAGGGAATCGTTGTTTATGAAGAACATCTTCCTCTGGTGAGAGGTTGTTTAGGTAATAAGATCCCTTAGTCTGGATCTGTTTTTATCCCCTTAAATGTGTTTACAACTTTTCATTTATATCTCTTCCGGAAAGAAAATTTTAGGTTAAATTCAAATTAATACAGAGATAATAATAATAATAATAATAATAATAATAATAATAATAATAATAATAATAATAATAATAATAATAATAATAACTACATCAACAACAACAACAACAATGACAACAGCAACAACAACAACAATAATTATAAAAATAATAATATCAATAATAATAATAATAAAAATAATAATAATAAGAATAATAATTATAATAATCGAACTTAAGGTAGCATATATATATATATATGTATATATATATATATATATATACATATATATATATATATATATACATACATACATATATATATATACATATATATATATATATATATACATATATATATATATATATATATGTATGTATGTATATATATTTAACTGGAAAAAGAGCTTTTAGCACTAATATGGGGTATTTGTTTCCTTATAGACAAAAAAAGGATTTTCTTGATTTAAGAAGAGAAATATGTATTTATGTGTAGCGTTTCCAAATAATAATAATAATAATAATAATAATAATAATAATAATAATAATAATAATAATAATAATAATAATAATAATAATAATAGTAATAATAATAATAATAATAATAATAATCATCATCATTACTTGATAAGCTACAACCCTAGTTGAATAAACAGGGGGCTAAAAGCCCAATGGCCCCAATAGGAAAAATATCCCAATGAAAAGAGGAAATAAAGAAATAGATAAACTACAAGAGAGACAATTAACAATGAAATATAAATTTCAAAGAAAGTAACGTTAAGATAAATCTTTCACATAATAAACTATAAAAAAGTTAACAAGAAGAGGAGGAATAAGATAGAGTAGTGTGACCGAGTTTACCTTCAAACAAGAGAAATATACCTCAAGATAGTTGAAGACAATGGTACTTAGACTCTGGCACTAACCAAGACAAGAGAAACTGCTTACCATAAATGAAGAGTGCCTTATACCCTTACCAAGAGGATATTAGCCACTGTATAATTATAGTGCAGTAGGTAACCCCTTGAGCGAAGATGAATTGTTTGGAAATATTTGTGTTATCAGATGTATGAGGACAGCGGAGAATGTGTAAGGAATAGGCCAGATTATTCGGTGTGTGTGTAGGCAAAGGGAAAATGAGCCGTAGCCAGAGAGAAAGATCCAAAATAAATCTGTCTCCCCTGTCAAAAGATCAAATAATTTTCTAGAGGTAGTATGCACCCACACAAACACATACATACACACACACACACACACATATATATATATATATATATATACGTATATATATATATATATATATATGGAGAGAGAGAGAGAGAGAGAGAGAGAGAGAGAGATAATAAAGCAAATTACACATTTCTGAGTCCTTCTATTGGACAAATGCGCAAAGCTTGGAAGCTTCTATAGTGATGTAATAAAGCAGAGAAAAAAATGTTCAATGTTGACTCATGTCATCGATGCTATACATATCCATATTCAATTACTTAAAAGAATACAAAAGTAATTGCCAGTAAAATTTGTATTAGAAATTTATCTTTTTCTGATGCATCGTCAGCTAACTTTGCATATCTTTCTTCGTCGTGGGAAGAGGAATTAATGCTGATCAATTTGAGGGAATATTTTAATGTGTAATACTTGGTTGAATTATTAATTCTTATTGGTTTTGTAAGCAGCCTGAATTTAATATTCACATTTAATTTGTAATGCAAAGGATAATTTCGTATTAAATGACGTAATTCCCTAAAATGTTAGTAATTATGATTTTTACATAAGACAGAATTATCATATTAGGGCTGCAGTCGTTCGAACGAAGATACATCTTCAGTAATATAAACCAGAGATTTACATGTGCAAAATTAAAGTGGACCTTACACTATAATCCGAAAGATGCATTATGGAAGGTTTTGTATATCATATAAAACAAAAATGTTTGGTAACGGTGAATGAATAGTTATGAAGGAGTTACGCATTTGTCACCTAAAATGATATTACAATAGAATATATATAAGAGCATTAATTTGAAATGTTCAGTTTAGGTAGGATATCTCTCTCTCTCTCTCTCTCTCTCTCTCTCTCTCTCTCTCTCATAATAATGCGCATACATATATACACACATGCACACATCCATACATATATACATAAAACCTACACATCTATAGAAATATGCACACATTTATAAATACTTAAATTTTACATATGTGCATATATATAATATCTATTTACGCATACATATACATACATACGCATCTCTCTCTCTCTCTCTCTCTCTCTCTCTCTCCATATATATATATATATATATATATTTATATACATATATATATATATATATATATAAATTTTATATATATATATATATATATATATATATTCAGACACTTTAAGATATGTATACAAGAGATACAGGAATCATAAAAATACTTAAAGATAAGGAGAGAACTCCGATTGAAAAAGGAGTTAGACATGGAGACCCTATCTCTCCTAAATTATTCAAGGCATGCCTAGAAGTTTTTATAAATTATGATTGGGAAAAGTAGGAATTAACATTAATGTAGATTACCATAACAACGTGGATTTGCAAATGGCCTAGGTCTGTTTATTGAATCACGGGAGTAATTGCAAAATATGATAGAAGATTTGAATAAAGATTTTAAAGAAATGCAGGACTGAAAATGCACATGAGTAAAACTAAGGTAATGTATAATGAAAATGCAGAGACTATAAATAAGGGCTATAAATGAACATCTAGGAGTTGTAAATAGATATACGTACTTAAGACTCACAGAAGGTCTATCCCTGGGCATGAGAACGAAATTGAAAGTCAGATAAGCATAGAATGGAGACCTTATGGTAAACAAAATGACACTTCCTCAATAAAGAAAAGTATTTACTCCGATGGTCGTACCAGTAATAATTTATACATGAAAAAGCTTGGAGCCTTACTAAAGCCCTAAAATATAAGACAGTTACAGCTCAAGGAGCAAGGGAAAGAATAATGATGAAAATAACACTAGGAGACAGAAAAAAGCAACATGGATACCAGAGAAAGCCAAAGTACAGAATATTCTGACAAATTGTAATAAAAATAAATGGACAGGTCATATAATAAAAATGACAGACAATAAATAGACCTTATGGAGATCCGAATAGGTCCCAAGAGATTGCAAAAGATACAGGTGAAGGAAGAGAAGACGATGGATTGACAAATTAAGCAAATTTGCTGGTATAGACTTGTTCTTAAAGACCATAAAGAACACAAGTCGAAGGTCATGTCTGAGGCTTTTGTCCTGCAGTGGACCAGATACGGCAGAATATCATGACGCATATCTATCTATATATATATATATATATATATGTGTGTGTGTGTGTGTGTGTGTGTATGTATGTATAAATATCAATTGTGTGATATAGTAATAAAAGGGTTTTTATAGGTAAAGTTTTGATGCACATACAAATAAAGAAGAATGCCTCTATGCTTTCTTCCACGCAACGTATACTATAACCCCATCTGATTCCATGGCATAACCCGTTGAATGTGTTTACATATAATAAAATTGCACACGGAGAGGTCTCATGTGGTAATTTTTTGGAACATATACTGTTTAGTTCTTTGGGAATTGTATTGAAATAATAATTTCAACCGTCACAGAAACGATATTTATCCAATTTCTCATTATACATCATTACGTAGTATTCCTCGAATCTCGGAAGTGTATCTGTCTATTTATTTGGGGACTAAATGAAGTGCCACCCACTCCTCTAAACTGTTTTTAGAAACTAATGACATTAGTGTAATTAACAGAGGATTGCTTTGTCTAGCAGGAAAAAAATGTATTAGTTGACTTGAAAAGTATCCAAATGCCGTAGATGATACTATTAAAATGCATTTATGTGACACAGAGAGATGGCCTTCATACGTAGCACCGATAAATTTCCTGCTACATCAGTTGACTAACCTGCTGTATTACATATTATCTTGGGTCTCATATCAATTATTTCTTAGATTTTAGTTATTGAATTGTGATCGTCACTTCTACTTCGCTATTGTGTTCAGGTTTCAACCCTAACTTTGTCTTATTTGACTTTCCAGTGGCGAAACTTTGGTACACACATACCCCTACACAATTACCATATGTTCATATACATAATCGTTCAAACATATTCTAACAAATTAATACATTTACACATTTATACATAATCATATATGCATAGCTTAAATGTATGTCTCAGTCATAATTTTTACAACAAGCAGCACTCATCTTTCTTCTATCTTCACTCTTGAAAAATATGTGTAATATGTGTAATAAACAAGCAAACGGACTCCAGGACAAGTGTTTACAATAGTATCTGTACTTTGATGTCCATGGTTAAAAAATGAAGTGAAAACATCATGACAATTACGGATGAAACCAGCCTATTCATATGAATGTGACTCTATTATAACATATCCAGGACAAATGTCCTTTGGAAATGTCGAGTAGTTAATGGCCGTCATTATTTCTCGATTAATTGCTTGCGCTGTTTTCGTGTCAGAGTCCTGTGAATTATTGCCACAGTGATCGAGTGAGCCTCTTAGTAATGTTGCAGGGTCCGAAAGTATTTTTGTATAATATTTTTGTAAAATTTTGGTATGTCATTTTCATCCTGTTAATAGTGTTTGTTGAAATATAGAGACATACACATTATTTTTTTTTCAGGTGAAGTCCATTCAGATGTCCTTGTTTGTACTTATATATATATATATATATATATTATATAATATATATATATATATATATATAAATATATATATATAAATATATATATATATATATATATATACATATATATATATATATATATATATGTATTATAGCCATGAAAGGAAAAATGAAAAAGACTTGATTGGAGTTAGTACTTTCATCCACTCAGGACATTATCAAACTCAGCAATGAGAATACATATGTTGTTGTTGTTGTTGTTGGGGTATTAAAGCCAACACTTGTTGTTGGCACGGGCCTTTCCCTTGGTTGGCCAGTAGAGAATACATATACAAAGACATCGTATTTATACTGGAGAAGGGGATCCAACAGCTATC
>NC_090733.1:7273876-7278876 GCF_036898095.1 Palaemon carinicauda | reverse complement strand
AATTATTGTCGAGGCTAAATAAATGTTACATAAATCCATGTACTTTGGTCAGATTATATTTCTCGCTTACTTTACGTTACTTTAGTTTAGAGTTTAGACAATCTGGAATGAGATTTTCTTGAACGTATTATTATTATTATTATTATTATTATTATTATTATTATTATTATTATTATTATTATTGTTATTATTATTACAAGCTAAGCTACAATCCTAGTTGGTTAACCTCGATGCATAAACCCAAGGGCTCCAACAGGAAAAATAGCCCAGTGAGGAAAGGAAACAAATAAATAAATAAACTACTAGGGAAATAATGAACAATAAAATTTAATGTTTTAAGAACAGTAAAAACAATGAATTAGGTATTTCATATATAAACTATAAAACTTAAGAAATAAAGAAAAACAAGATAGAATAGTGTGCCAGAGAACTATGCCCTAGACCATAATACAGAGGCTATAGCACTACTCAAGAATAGAGAACAATGGTTTGATTTTGGAGTGTCCTTCTCCTAGAATAACTGCTTACCAAAGAGTTTGTCTACTCTTACTAAGAGGAAAGTAGCCACTGAACTATTGAATTGCAATAGCTAACCCGTTGAGCAAAGAAGAATTATTTATTAATCTCAGTGTTGTCAGGTGTATGAGACAGAGGAGAATGATTACAGAATAAGCAGACTATTCTGTGCATGTGTAGACAAATGCAAAATGAGCACTAACCAACGAGAAGAATCCAATGACTAATGAGACATATATTATGAACCAGAGGGCACTTAGTGGAGAGTGGTCCTTTCACCACGCACACCAGTCTTATTTTGCTCTTAACTCGATTGTTTGCATATGCTTAGATGTAGCTCCCTCACAATATGATATATTTACCCTTGGGTCATAGCTCATATATCCGACAAGTTTCTTTTAAATTGGGTCACAAGATTTTTTATGTTGTTCAAAAACAAAATTAACTAATAAAATATTTACCGGTTACTTCATATTGCAATTATTTTGAAAGTATTGGTGTATAATTGTACTTTGGTGTTCTTTACCAAAATTGTTACAGATTCATCCTTTGGTTATACTCAAAAAGACTACCAAGTTTGGCCAAAATCAATACAGCAAATTCTTACGTGATCAAAAAAAGAAAAATATAAATAAATAAATAAACTAACAAACAGACGATACACACAGGGGTTAGTGAAGGCAATTAAGTATTTCAGGATGAAATCGATTTATGTTGTCTAATTTAGGAGATCTAATCCGAACCATTGCCAAATGAAAAGATGAACAGTGAGACTATGAAACGTTTTTGTGATTGTTTTAGAGAGATTAAGATTAATTCAAACTCTGCTTTACATAGTCCTGTCCAACTGAGGTATGTGCAGTTGAAATTGAATTTGTAATCAACATATCTCCTGCATGACAGCTCATCCGAGGCAATGGGAATAGGAAATTAAGAGCGATTTGAATATGTGGAACTAACGTGTGTTAGAGATAAATAATTATTATATATAGTATGTGTGTCATCCTAAGTAATGAGCCCGTCTTCATAGGAGAGATGGATTGATTTTAAATTGCCTTAAAGTTACAAGAATATGTAATAGCGATAGAGTTAGTTGATATCCTTCAGTCTAATTCTATTACAGTGTTTAGGTTAAGATTTGAATAATGGCTTTGGGGGGAAGAATAGTTATTCATTTGTTATATTCTCAGGATATAGAAAGTTGGATATGAAATCTTATTTACGTCGTAATATTAAAAAGTATGGAAGTCACTTGTGTTAATGATAAACTGGCATCTATATATATATATATATATATATTTATACATATATATATATGTATATATATAATTTTTTATATATATATATATATATATATGTAATTTATATATATATATATATATATAATTATATATATATATATATATATATATGTATATATATATATATATATGTGTGTGTATATATACATATATAAATATATATATTATATATATATATATTTATATATGTATATATATATATATATATCTATATATATATATATTTATATATGTATATATATATATATGTATATATATATATATTTATATATATATATATATATATGTATATATATATATATATATATATAACTTTACATCGGATAATTCTCTCAACTTTAGTTTTTTTATTATATTTTATAATGGATATTGTAAATGGGCTGTTTATGATAAAAAAAATGATTTTGAAGTTCTCCTAGGAATTTAATATAATAACGTAGATTATAATAAGATATTCTGAAGGCAATTTCAGCGCTTGTGACGATCTGAGATTTGATTCTGAATCAAATTCTCCCCCTGAGGGAATGAAACTGGATACTCTGAGAGATTGATATTAGGTGGAAGGATGCAATATATTCCTCTCCCCTTACAAGTAGTCTGATGGGTTTTCCAAAGCTTCGGTATTGAGAATATTATGCAAATGTAACTGTCTTGGGTAGTGCCATAGCCTTTGTACCATGGTCTTCCACTCACTTGGGTTAGAGTTCTCTAGCTTGAAGGTACACTCTGGCACACTATTCAATCTTATTATTTTTCCTTCCTCTTATTTTTTTTTGCAATAATGTGTCGGGCAGGCTAAATAGAAAGGCCATGGATGCCTAGTAGTTTATCAAGAGGTTGTCTTTTCCTTATCCAATTCTTTTTCTTTTCAAAACCATCCTTATTGCCCTCCCTTCAGTTTAAGTGGCTATTGTGGAGGGTATTTAACCTTGTACGGTGTATCGCTTTTTCCATATTGACCATTTTTCCGACTTTTTTTCTATAGCCTATGGGTTTGATCAATCATTTTATTCATATATCTGTACATATATTTTTTTTTCATTATTGTTAATTGTGGTTTTTGAAGTATGATGTATTATCTTTTATTGCAATTAATTTTAATGCTCTTTGGAGACATTGAGCAAAATCAGGAACCAGTACGTCCTAGATTTTGTCAATGTCGTCTACTATATTGCAATATTCCCGGTCTTCATGCAAATATTCAAGACCTTACAGCTGCGTCCAGACAGCATGATATTCTGGTTTCTAATATGAGGCACTCATCTGAGCTCCTTGTAACTGGTTTTAAGAAGCCGATAATGTTGAAACTCGATACCATCCCTAGTGCCAGGGGAATGGGGTTGTATATTATGACTGAATACTCTGCCTCTCATAAGTCCCACTATGAATGTGGATGTCATGAGATTCAGGTAATAAAAGTTTGTGGCAGGCATAGCCAATTCTATTTGTGTTCGATCTACCGGAACCCAGACATGGGTGATTCTATCTTCGATTGTCTTCTTACCATTATGGGTAAGGTACAAGAAGATGATAGAAAGGCCTCTTTTGTCTTTGTTGGTGATTTCAATGCTCACCCTAGGGAGTGGTTAATTTCTATTTCTCCTACCGATCGCCATGACTCAAGAGCTTTAGACTTGGCCTCTGAGTCAGACTTTGAGCAAATCATAAGTGAAGCTACTCACATGTGTAGTAACTGCTTGGTCCTCGTATACACCGACTCCTCTGATTATGCCTTAATTTCATTAGTAGTGAAAGCTTAGCAGCCTGTCCCTGATGTGTCATACACATGTAAGGTATATATATATGAAATCTCAGGCAGACTGGAATAGGATTTTACTTGATCTCTAGGGCTTGAATTTGTCAAAATTGTATAGTAGTGTTGATCCTCTTGTCCATTTGAATGAGAATCTAATCAACATAATTGATAGTCATATTTATTCTCTTGTGCTAAGGCACCAAGTGAAGGACAAACCATGGTACAATGATGATTGTAAACGTGATTATTTAGAGGAGAACCAGGAAGTTTATCATCTTTGGAAAGGTAACAGATCAGACTTGACCTAGAATAACTATACTTAGCTTAGAGCTTTTGCTCAGAGAGTTTATGCTCCATATGAAAAAAAAAAGAATAAAATTTAACCGTAAAAGAAACCCTTTATGGTACATCCCAGGAGCATAAGTGGTGGACTACCCATAAATCTTCACTCTTTGATGTAGATGTAATAGTTACTCCTTTACTTAATCCAGATGGCTCTGTCACTCAGTGTCCAAATGAAAAGGCATCCCTTTTGGCAGATGTGTTTGGCAGTAAGCAGAATAATGAGAAACTCAAACATCCATATTCCTGATTTCCTGAGGATACACTATGGTTAATATTTTTAAGAAGGTAGATTTGTACCGACTCGCAGGGGTGCCCTTTTATCTAGGAAATGTTTCCTGATCGCTGATTGGTAGGAAGCATTCGGACAAAAACACTTTTGACAAATCAGCAATTAGGAAACTTTTTCAAGATAAAAGGACACCCCTGCGAGTCGGTGCAAATATGCCCTACTGAAAGAAATTGACTATAACAAGTTTAGCTTTTCGATATCGTGAAATTAAAGTTCTGTTGATGGACCTTGATGGTTATGGAGGTTTAGACCCAAATGGTTATTTTCCTTTGTTTTATTATAAAGACTGCAGTTTCTTAGCTCCAAAGTTATCTGTTATTTTGCGTAAGTTACCGAGAAGGGGAGCTTTCAGCATTTATTAGAGTTTATTCAACTTCATCCTCTTGCTCAACCTCATCAAAGGCCCTTCTCGAAGTAGAATGTCCAGGGAACGATACGAGACCTCTCTCTCTCTCTCTCTCTCTCTCTCTCTCTCTCTCTCTCTCTCTCTTTTCTGAGACTAAGCTGTTTAAACATGACTCAGCAAAAGGTTTCGATGATTTTTGCTAATGGAACTGAGAAATAAATAAAAAATAAGAACGACTATTGAATTGACAAGAGTAAGGGGATCACATATCCAGAAATGGTATTACTCAATTTTTCTATCAATAAATATTATTTTGATTCTTACGAATGCAATGTTGTAGATGTTTTGCTGCTTATATATTAAAAGATCGCTCAAAAATACATAAAATGGTTACTGACCCTTTCATCCATTAATACTAAGAATCAATTTCTGCAAATAAATAAAAGT
>NC_090733.1:7249190-7251690 GCF_036898095.1 Palaemon carinicauda | reverse complement strand
AGGTAGGAACCAGAGTCCTTTTTACTAAGGTAAGGTGTCTGATTTAGAGATCCTCATCATCCTTACCCAACCTTCCATCCCTTCCAAATCACATCCTATGTTTTTCTTACTATCCTTTAAAGGAAGATCCTACGCACTGAACCTTTTATCCTATTCCTTATGTCCCAACCACGTGTGTCGTTTGCTCCTAGCCTTAATTAATTCACCCTGTGACAGGGTCGATTCCCATGTTTAGTGTTTAAATCTACAAGCTTTGCACTTTCATTTTATTTGCTTAAAAGGTTTAACCACACAACTTCTTTGTGTTCCTAGCCTGTAGAAGTAAGTGTTCGGTTAATAGTTTAATTTAATTCCTTTTTCGGGGAATGAGATTGCGGTGCTGAAAACCTTCCACGGCCTTCCTAACTCCATATGAGCCCAATTCCCCGTGAAGTACCTCGTGGCTTACTTTAAATATGAAGTAGTTATCTGTTGTGCTCCCATTTTATTAACTTTTATTTAAATATTAATGTAAATATATCTTTTGGTCGGTATTCCTTGTCTTATTGCTAACTAGCGACCTTTCCATTGTTCCTTTTTTTTGTTAACGCCCAGAGTGCCTTAAGCAAGGCCGGACTCACAAGCATGCCATAAATTGGCGATCTTGACAGGTTTCGCTAAGACAGTAATTTTAATTTATTGTTATTAACGTAAGATTACTCCTTTTCTGTCTTCAGCGACTTGACGAATCTCAATTTCATTCAAAGTAAATTCTTTTATCATTGGAGTTGGAACCATGGAAGAAAACAGCAAAACATTTTGTTTTTATTGTCAAAATCTTGTGTTTATTTGTGCGTGTTTTCGCACCACAAACCCTTTTGTTTTTAAAATCTACGTGGTTGGCTTCAGTTCCATTGTTCAGCAGGATAGCCAACCGTATGTGGAGAGTTTACCTTTTGTTTATTATCGCAGTGATTAACAAGTATCATATATATTGTGTAGTGAGTGAATGTTTAATTTTGTGTTCAATAAGTGAAGTGAAATTTACGAAAGTTTAGGAAAAAAAACGTGGCATGCTAAACACATGTTAATTTCCAGTGATGCATAATTCCTGTTTATGGTAATGGTAAGATCATGTGGCATTCCTTATTTCAATTATCTCTTTTGATAGTAAGGGTATGTAATTTAATTTTGTTACTTTTTCGTGGGATATTGTTTTTATGCACATTTTTGAAAGGGATAGTTTTTGTACAATTGTGGTAAAGTTGTTAACCTAAAGATAAAGGATTTACGATATCACATTCAATTTAATTTTTTTTTTTCAGACAGGATATATGATCTTCTAGATAAACTATTTGGGAAGTGTAAATTCTTAAATTATTTATTTATTTATTTTTTTTTTTGTTAAAGGGATAATGTGTAAAGCACTATGCAATCTCAGTGACATTGGTCTTTTTATTTAATTTATTATACTTTAAGTATAAATACAAACTTTGCTTTAAGTCACAGAGTTGCAAGTGGTAGTGTTGCAAGAATATACCCACACATTTTTACAAATCCATTTTTCTTATGACTAGCATAAATGTTCACCCATAGTTGTGATTCCATTTTTTATTACTAGCATACAGGGTAACACATCGTGCAGATTCCATTTTTTTTATGACTAGCATACAGGGTAACACATCGTGCAGATTCCATTTTTTTTATGACTAGCATAGAGGGTCACACATCAAGTGAATTCCATTTTTTTCTTTTTTATGACTAGCATAGAAGGTCACACATCTTAGATATTACATTTTTTATGACTATCATAGAGGGTCACACATCGTGGAGACTCCTTTTTTTTTATGACTTGCATAAAGGGTCACACATCATGGAAATTCCATTTTTTCTTATGAGTAGCATAGAGGGTCACACATCGCAGAGATTCCATTTTTTCTTATTACTAGCATAGAGGGTCACACAAACCATGGAGATTCCATTTTTCTTATGACTAGTATAGAGAGTCACACATGGTGGAGATTCCTTTTTTTTATGACTAGCATAGAGGTTCACCCATAGTTGTGATCCCACTTTTTTATGACTAGCATAGAGGGTCACACATCGTGAAGATTCCATTTTTTTATGATTAGCATATTGGTTCACACATAGTTGGGATTCCATTTTTCTTATGACTAGCATAGAGATTCAATCATTGTTGTGATTTCATTTTTCTCATGACTAGCATAGAGGTTCAGCCATAGTTGTGATTCCATTTTTCTTATGACTAGCATAGAGGTTCACCCATAGTTGTGATTCCATTTTTTTTTTATGACCAGCATAGAGGATTACCCATAGTTGGGATTCCATTTTTCTTATGGCTAGCATAGAGGGTCACCCATAGTTGTGATTCCATTCTTTTTATGACTAGCATCAATGTTCACCCATAGTTGTAATTCCATTTTCTTTATGAATAGCATGGATGGTCCCCAATAGTTGCGATTCTATTTTATTCTTTCCAGCATAGAAGGTCATCCATAGT